>NC_056523.1:9683245-9723048 GCF_019175285.1 Sceloporus undulatus
AAAAAAGGATTCATTTCTATTTACAAATACAAAAAAAGGCTATAGGTGCACAAAAATGTTTAAGCCAAATTATTCCATTTGGTGTTACACAGGTACAATGTGGGTAGAATTCAGAGACCTAGCCATGTTAGTCTGGAATATGGGTATGCCAAGGGATCTTGTAGCACATTTGGGACTAACTGAGCAAAAGAAATTGTAGCCTAAGCTTTTGTAGACTTGCTCTACTTCCACAGATGCATGGAGATACATTGTTGTTGTGGCACCAGAGCTCTCTGACAGAGAAGGGTAAATATTTAACAAAACTACAAACGCCACAGTTCCATAGTATTGAGTCATGGCAGTTAAAGTGTGTCATACTGCATTATTTCTGCAGTGCAGATGCGGCCTAACTGTTGGATGATAATCTCCCAGGTCCCTCTCCAATATTTAACCACTAGATCATACAGATTATCTAATCAGCTTTCTTTCACTTGAACATGAGGATATACTCTTCTAGTCTTTGAAAGGGAGTTTTATTCTGATGCATAGTTCATTTGCTAGAAGAGTGTAGAAGATGTTTTGGAAATGTAACTTTTCCCAGAGAGTGAGAAATAGTACACACAGCCCTCAAAGACATTGATACACATATGCTTTCCCCAGCTTTACTTCACTTTCTTAGAGATGAAATAGAGGATGATGAATATTTATAAAGTTTTGTCTATGAGCTGCCTTGGACCCCTGCGGGGAGAAAGGCAACATATAATGAAATTAAATGAAATAAAATAAATGTAGAGCATGGGTGGACAGTGGCAAGTGGCCAGTCCATGGGAACATGGATCCTCCTGCGGGCCACATACACACAAATAAATACTTTTCTATTGAATCCCTCTCAAAATGGCAGCAGGAATTGATGCTGTGTAGTTTCCTGTCATCATTTTGAGAGGGATTGCAGTAGAAAATGGAAGTAACTGTATTTTAGGATTGTATGGAGCTCAGTGGTATTTGTGGGGGGGTTGACATGTTGTTGTTATTATTATTAACTTATTATTATTATTATTATTATTATTATTAAAAACAAATATAAGTGCATACATATATACAATAATACCATACAATACAATTCATTACATCCATCCAGTTATTGCCATCTGTACTTTTTGCTAACAAAGATTCTTTCTCTTTATATAACCTCCTCTGGCAAGACTTGATGATTTTTAACATAAATTTGTTGTCACTGTTTCTATACATAAGATAGATTCCATCCTTGCATTTTAAGGTAATTTATCTGATTGTCCCTACCCAGGGTCACAGAGTGTGTGTGTGTGTGTGTGTGTGTGTGTGTGTGTGTGTGTGTGTATAACACACCCAATTCTCTTCCATGGCAGCATTCTCTGAAGATGCCAGCCACAGATGTCGGTGAAACATCAGGAATAAACTCTTCTAGAACAGGGCCACATAGCCCGAAAAACTATGGATGCCGGCCATGAAAGCCTTCGACTTTATATCTGATTGTCATTTATAGACTTTTTTTTTAAATCACCTTAATCCAGTGTTTCTCAAATAGTGGGGCGGGCCCCCCAGGGGGGGCGTGAGGCTCCGTAAAGGGGGGCGCGAAGTTCTGTTATGCAGAGGTGTACTTATAACAATTTTATAGACAAATGATACTATTTACAGTCGCGTGGGGGGGGCGCGAAATGTTTTCTTCTTCCTAGGGGGGGCATGACAGAAAATAATTGAGAAGCACTGCCTTAATCTGTAAGAATGACCATTTAGATCTTTTCCTATTCATCACTTACGTATTTTACAACTTGTTCCCAGTCATTAACAAAACTGGTAGTAGTTTCTCTTCTTAGTGGACAGGTCAACTTATCCACTTCTAGCCTATCTAGTTGTATTATGAGTTATGCATTTGGGAGAGTTCTGCATAGTTTAGGGGCAATAATTGTCCAAAAATGGTGCCAAAAAGGTGTAAATGGGAGAGGGATTGGGGGTCACAGGGCTGCACAATTTGCCCATCTGGTTTGGCGCTTGCCAGAGTCTATTTACGAGAATAAACATTTTGAGTTTCTTTCTTTCAGGGTCTGGTAACTTTTGAAGAAGTGGCTGTGCGTTTCTCTGAAGGAGAGTGGGGACTGCTGGATCCAGGCCAAAGAGCTCTCTACAGAGAAGTCATGGTGGAAAACTATGGAAATGTAGCCTCTTTAGGTAAGGATCTCTTACACCGCACTGGTAGGTGACTTGTTCTTTAACACTGGTTGACAGGAATTTGTCCCTATTGTCTTTGAGGGTAGCAGGCTAGTCCTAAGAGTGTGCAAGAAGCTGAGCAGCACACAGAGCTCCGCACATCGTGCTACTGCTTCTTGTCTCACAAGATGCACTGCCTGAAATATTTGTCTCTTTCTGTTGAGTCATTTGGCTGGCTTTGTTTTGTGTGTATGTTAACTGCCTTCAGGTCAACCTCAACGTATAGCGACCCTCTGAATGAGACATCTACAAGGTGTCCTATCCTCAACAGCCCTGTTTAGGTCTTGCAGACTCAGAGTTGTGGCTTCCTGGTGTGCATTTATCCGTTTATCTATTTATGCAGTTTTTCTCTTTTCCCAGCACCTACTGAATATACTAGTCTATAAGTTGAAAAATTTAAGCCCAAAAATGGGCTCCAAAATCCTAGGTAGCTGTATATATGGGTCAATATAGTAATACTTCTCTGTGAGTCTTGGGAAAGTTGTGGAGAAGGGAGGGAGGAGAGAGAGGAGAGAAATCGGAGCTCTGTGTCTCCCCTTTTTTTGCAAGTCATCAGCCTTGGGGAAGGTTGTGGGGAAGGGAGGGAAATTGGAGGTTTGTGTCCACATTTTGCATGCCCAGTCTGTGACCCTTGGGAGAGGTCCAGAGAGGGAGAAGGAGGGAGCAAAGTGGTGTTCCCCCCCTCCTCTGTTTAGATCCTTTGTTACATACCCCTGAGTTTGACCCTCAACTTATCCACAAATCATATCAAAATCCATGATTTTGCCCCCAAAACCTGCCCTTGGCTTATACGTGAGGTCGACTTATGCACAAGTATATATGATAAGGTAGGAAAAAAGGAAAAGAAAGGCACAGATACAGGATTGGCTTGACAACAGTAAATGTGGAAGGAATCTGGGAGTCTTAGCAGACTACAAGCTGAACATGAGTCAATAGTGTGATGCAGCAGCCAAGAAAGCCAATGTGGTTCTAGGCTGCATTAATCAATAATACTAATATTTATTTATACTCTGCTCTTCAGTCAAGACTATCAGAGTGGCTTACGATTAAATCGTGTCTAGATCGAGGAAAGTCATAGTGCCACTTTATTCTGCTTGGTCAGATCTCACTTGGAATATTGTGTCCATTTCTGGGCTCCACAATTCAAAAAGGAGGTTGACAAGCTGCAGTGTGTCCAGAGGAGGACCTCCAAAACGGTGAAAGATCTGAAACCCATGCTCTATAAGGAGCGGCTTAGGGATCTGGGCATGTTTAGCTTGGGGAAGAGCGGATTAAGAAGGGACATAATAGCCATGCTTAAGAAAGTGTGTCATATGGAAGAAGGAGCAGGTCCTTGATGGTCTTCTGGGGGGTTAATGTGGCCTCTACCACACAAAATGTGGACACAAGATGTCCATTCCTGCTTGGCATGAACAAGAACATCTCTTCACATTTGTCATTTTTCACATGAGGAAAACAACAATGGAGTACAGTAGGCCTAGTTGTGTTTTTTTTTAAAGTTTCAAATATAAAAAGAAAATTCCACACATTATTTTAAAGGGCTAGGTGATCCTAACCTTGTGTGTTGCTTCCTGGTTAAGTAACACTTGAACAGGGTTTCCATCACTCAGCATTCTGCATCACGAGTCTTATTTAAGTCTGGTTTGCTTTTTCCCCCTTTCTCATTTTGTTTGTTTGTTTGTTTCTGAAGAATTTAATATGTGTAACCTGAACAAGAGTTAGAAAGAATATGTTCCAACAGTTTTTTTTTTTAAATATATGTTTCTCTATTTCATTTCCTTCTTCAGAAAGACCTCCGGTACCTAAACCAGATCTCATTTCTTGGTTGGAAGAAAAAGAAGATATTTTCAATCAGAGCTCTGGAGCAAGAGTAAGATCATTAGGTAACAAACTTTGAATTCTTAAATGAAATGCCTTTCATTTTTTAAATCTGTTCTTGGAGAATTGTAGGGTTACTCAGAAGAGGTGGAGGTTTTTCCTTTTACAGTGCACTCACATTATATGTCTTATGTGGCTTCCAACATATGCTGGAAGCCGCAATGGAAGAAATGGTGCCGTGCGCCAGAAAGCGTAATGGCTGCCGTGCCGCTGTGAGCTTAACGCAGTATTTCCCTTATGCGAGGGGGTCCGGAACAGATCCCCCGTGTAAGGGAAGGGACTATTGTATAGTTTTTCTTGTCTGTGACTGAGTGACAACACAAATGACATTGTGAAGAAAAATCAAGTTTCTCAATATTTGTAGTAATCAGTGACAGAATATGAGACTGCTTGGTTCAAATTTGTATTTTCCTCATTCATCTTAATAAGCTAAGATATGAATGAGTGATCGCCCCCGTTATATCGCTGTGGCTCCTTTCTTTGACAGCTAGTGTAGTGTAGTGATTTGAGCATTGGATTGCAGCTCTGGAGACCAGAGTTTGAGTCCCCCCGCAGTCATGGAAACCCCCTGGGTGAACTTAGTCAAGTTACCTGTGAAGGTTCACCTTAGGGTTGCCATAAATTAGAAACGACTTGAAAGCACACAGCAACAGCAAACCTCTCTTTGGGAATTGTCAACCAAAATGGGGAACATATAATTAACTGTAGCTCACCTGTTCAAGGGCTGTTCCACACTGTAAAATTAAAGTGCTGTGATTTCACTTAAACTGTTCATCAGTGGTGGGAGTTATGTGGTCTTCCAAATACTGGTGGACTATGACTCTCAGAATGTCTCAGCATTGGCTATGCTAGTTAAAGTTGCTGGGAGTTGCAGCCCAACAACATCGGGAAGATTATATGATTTCCCCTATTGCCATTAAAGACAGTTTCTTGGTTCAGATGACATGAGATTCTATGGTTGATTAAGAGGTTTCCCAGTTGGATAGCTCAGAGTTGCTAATGTGTTGTTGTGTGCCTTCAAGTCATTTCTGGCTTATGGTGATTCAGTCTAAGGCAAACCAATCATGGGGTTTTGTTTGCAAGGTTTGTTCAGAAAGGGTTTGCCTTTGCCATTTTCTGAAGCTGAGAGAGTGTGACTTGCCCGTGGTCACCCAATGGGTTTCATGGCCAAGTGGGGGTTTGAAATCTGCTCTCCAGAGCTGTAGTCCAAAGCTCAAACCTTACTCTTTAGTTTCTGTGTTTGTAAGCTAAAGACTTGTTCCTATCTCAGTGTATTGAGACAAATCAGGCCATTATAAGTGGCCAGGCATCTTTAATAAGAAATTATATGAGAACATTTAAAAGAAGGGAGTGACTGAAACTGTGACTGTGTCTGTAAAGAAGGAAGAACAGGCATCCAGCAGATCTGTCACTTTGAGAAGCAACGTTTTCTGTGCCCTCCACTGAGTTTGTAAGTGTCGAAAACTGGTGCCCCTTTCCCCTTACATTTCTGTTGGGCTTAATTATTGCAGGTGATGCCTGGGAAAGTGAAAGCAATGAAGCTTCCATTGAGATATCATCCCAAGGAGATAAGGATGAGGAGGTGGAGAAGATTACAGGGGATCAAAGGGGAACAAAAGTGCAGGAGGAAAACCATTTAACAGAGATATGGCAAAAGAAACCTGAAGGTATCTACTTGGATAGTTTTGTTCTAACTCTCTATCAAATGTATCATTATCTTGATGGTGATGATGACAACTGGAACCTACCACAAAAATCTGTCTGTCTATTTATTACAGTTATATACCGCCTTTCTCCCACTGTGGGACCCAGGGTGGCTCACAAATAAAACAGAATTTCTATATATACTCAACTATAAGTCGACCCCATGTATAAGTGAAGGGCAAGTTTTGGGACCAAAATTATGGATTTTGCTATGACTTTTGGATAAGTCGAGGGCAAAACCTAGAGGCATATAGCAAAGGATCTAAAGGATGAAGCAAAGCAAAACAATGTCAAAGAACTTACAAAATTCCAGCAGACAACTCTTTGTGCTTACTCTTAAGGCTTGATGGATGAGAGAGTAAGGGGGGTCAGTGCTTCCAGGACCGATTATAATCTTGCTTTTCACCAAGGAATGATTCCATCTTTTAAATAAGAGTTAAGATACAATACTTACATTGACTTGTGACTGAGGTTTTTGGGGTCAAATTTTTGACCTAAATTTCTAGACTTATGAGTGTATACAGTAGCCAAAAACCTCACAATAAAGTTTATTGAAATCATACATTAAACAATATAAAACCATTTTAAAAACATACAAAGGTTAAAACTAGAGTACCCAGCCACTCGGTATAAGAAAGCTGCCTGTAAACTATTACTTGTTAAAAGCCTGCTTGAACAAGAAAGTCTGCTTGCTGGTGAAAGAAGAGCAGGAAGGGAACCAGCCTAGCCTCCTACAAAAGGGAGTTCTAGAGTGTGGGAGCAGCCGCCAAGAAGACCCTCTTTAGTCTCCCCACCAAGCACACCTGTGATGGTGGCGAGACCGAGAGAAAGCACTCCCTTGAGGATCTTAATGCTCTGACAGGTTTGTGTGGTTCACTCTGACATGTTCGCTACTATTTTAGGCTGCATCAATAGAAGTATAGTGTCTGGATCAAGAGAAGTAATAGTGCCACTGTATTCTGCTTTGGTCAGGCCCCACCTAGAATATTGTGTCCAGTTCTGGGCGCCACATTTCAGAAAGGACATTGAGAAACTGGAGCGTGTCCAAAGGAGGGCGACAAAAATGGTGAAGGGTCTGGAAACCATGCCCTATGAGGAACGACTTAGGGAGCTGGGGATGTTTAGCCTGGAGAAAAGAAGGTTAAGAGGTGATATGATCGCCCTGTTTAAATATTTGAAGGGATGTCATATTGAAGAGGGAGCAAGTTTGTTTTCTGCTGCTCCAGAGAACAGGACCCGGAACAATGGATGCAAGCTACAGGAAAAGAGATTCCACCTGAACATTAGGAGGAACTTCCTGACAGTAAGGGCTGTTCAACAGTGGAATGCACTCCCTCGGAGGGTGATAGAGTCTCCTTCCTTGGAGGTCTTTAAACAGAGGCTGGATGGCCATCTGTCAGGGATGCTTTGATTTGGATTTCCTGCATGGCAGGGGGTTGGACTGGATGGCCCTAGTGGTCTCTTCCAACTCTATGATTCTATGATTCTATGATTCTATCACTACCTCCTCTAAATCTCAGTCCAGAAAGTTATGAGGGTTCATTCCCTCCAGTCAAATAGGTAAAAGGTTTGGCTTCTGTTCTTTACATAATCATCACCAGGTTTATCCAGCTAACTAGACTAGAGGCTTTCTACTCTCTGCCTACAAAGAGCCAGTGACGTTTGCACTGAATTTTGAGTTTTCAATGTGTTATTTTCAAAATGGAGAATCAAGGTTTATTGCCTTTTCTTGCTTCTCCTGTCCCCAGAAAGTCTAGGGGTGCTTCAGGGTGAATTGTGATACTTAATGAGCCCAATTTAGAGTCTGTTAATCCTTCCCCAACATTACATTTTAAGAAAACTTGCACACAGCATGACTTTAAGATCAAGTAACATACATGCAATCCTTCCCCTGGAGTACAGGGGGAAAGGAGGCAGAATGGAATGGACTTTCTAGAAAAGGACTTGGCTAGCTGGCACACATATTAGAAAGCAATCCTGTTACAACATAAGGGTGGGGTGCAGCTTTTGGGTTTAGTACCACTTATTCACTGACATTTTAATGTCTGGTTTATCTGTTTTTATTGCTGTTTTTATTTTGTTCTGATATAGGTGACCTTGGGGAAATGTTTTGAAAAGTGAAATGTACATATTCAAGTATATAAAGTAAATAAAGCAAATGCAAGGAAGTTTCAGGATATTATTCCCTTTCTTTTTTCTTTTTCTCAAAGATACTGAACCTGTGAGAGTGATCAATGTAGAGAATGTAGAAGAAGAACAGAATCTTACATCAGGTGAAATGCTTGAAGCTTTACCTGGAGGATCCCAAGAGAACATTCCCTTCATAATGGAGACAGTAGAAAGTGAGTATCTTTGACCATCAGGACTCTCAGTAATTTCCAGTTTTACAGACATCACGGTCTCCCAGTCTTGCGCTCTGTGTTTCCTGGCCGGGAATCACTTCCTTTTCTGATTTGCACCTGTACTTTAAAATTTTCATGGCAAGGCCAGCTCTACCATTAGGTAGAATGAAATAGTTATCTTTGAGGGAAGCAGCAATAGCCCCCTAGCTGTATCTCTTGAACCCCTGGGCTTCCCTCTGTTGTGAAGATAGAGCTGTGCATGCCATTCAGCCTGTCTTACAGCCTCTAAACTATGCCTCCTGCCTTCAGGTGTGGTGGAAGGTTCTGCTATATTACCAAAGTTGAAGGAAAATTCACTTGCTTGTCTGCTCAGGTTCTGGAATGGGGGGTGGGACAACATCTTGTTCTTTGTCTCTGGCAGCAGAATATCGTGGACCATCCCTGTTTTTCATGAGACAATTCGGTCCTGCTATTTCCAGGTGCACAGTTGGTGGGGATGCAGGGAGGCAACTCGCAAGTTTTAAAAGACCTTAGCCCGAAACAGACTGGCTAAAAGGGCTGTCATCAGGCTGTGTCAAAGGTGTGGCATTTACACGATGCACACCCCAAACGTGGCCAGAAGCTGTGCTGAGCCCACTCTAATCTGAAAGAGCCGGGCCAAACAAGAGTGGAAAAAAATGATCCTTTTTGGTGGCTTGGTTCAGGACCACAGCAGTGGCCTGGATCAGGACTGGGCATACGCAGTTGCCAGGTTCCTGCAGTGATCGGGGCAGGAGGGGCCTCTGGCCATTCCTTTTGCCCCATCTGCTTGACCCCCAAGTTTAATCCCTCTTTGTTGTCTTTCTGCGAAGAGGCAGAGATCTTTTTATGCTAACAGGTCTTTAAAATTTCACACTGATTAGTTATACAGTACAATACAAAGCCTTTATTACAGTCAACAGAATTCCAGGCAATACAAAATATTAAAAACAACAACAACAAAACACAGAACAAAAAAAAACCACAACCAGTTTTAACACAACAATAGCATATTGAAAAATAAATTTACAATATCAGTACAAATATAATTAAAAATAAAAAGCTTCTAGCTCTTCATCTTGTTAATCAGTTAAGAACATAAGCAGGGCCTGTTATATGAAACAGATACTGCTCTTTCCTGTTATTCAGTGCACTGTAAAAATGAGCTGGGTCAGGTGAAGAAGTTTACTGTTAGTTACTAACACCAGTTATTGATTCTTGCTGTAATAGTTACTATAGCCCTGCGGGTCTTAAATTACTGAAAAACAGAATTTTACCACCTCTTCTGTAACCTTTTTATCAGTGTCTTTTAGTAAATATCTTGTATACCAGCCCTGAGATCTTCCCTGAAATTTATTTAATAAGGGTTTTATTAATCTCAATCTATCATCCCTGTAGAAAGTACATATAAGGAGGATATGTGATATGGATTCTACAGACCTTTCTGCACATAAATAAATAATAATAAAATTTTTTATTTATATCCCGCCCTTCTTAAAATCAGGGCGGCTTACAACAAGATTAAAATACAATCATATAAAACACAAAACCAAGAAGAGTTAAAAAACATATACAACAATCATGAAAACAAGCAAAAAGCCCCATAGCCCAACCTCTTGGCCACGGAAGAGGAGGGAGGCCCACAGGATTTTTATTCGGGGAATGCCTGTTGGAACAGGAAGGTTTTTAAGTCCTTCCTGAATTGGGCCAGGGTGGTGGACGAGCGGAGCTCAGTGGGCAGCGTATTCCAAAGGGCTGGGGCAGCCGTGGAGAATGTCCTCCGAGTGGTGGAGGCTAACCTAGCCCCAGGCACCTTTAGTAATTGCTGCCCAGACGTTCTGAGGGTGGGAGGCGGAATATATGGGGAGAGGCGGTCCTTTAGATAGCCTGGGCCCAAGCCATTTAGGGCTTTATAGGTAATTACCAACGCCTTATATTGAGCTCGGAAGCGAATGGGCAGCCAATGGAGGTCTTTTAAAACCGGTGTTATATGGCTGGTCCTGGGAGCACCAGTGACCAGCCGGGCTGCCATGTTCTGCACCATTTGCATCTTCCGAGTTTGATATAAGGGTTGCCCCATGTAGAGTACATTGCAGAAATCCAGTCTCGAAGTTACCAGAGCATGTACAACAGTTTCTAGGTCCCTCTGGGCCAGGTATGGGCGCAGCTGGCGAATCAGCCGAAGCTGATAACAGGTGCTCTTGACCGTCGCATTCACCTGAGCGATGGGCGCAGATGATCTTTATACTCAATATGTTTGAAACAACCTTCCAATACCGCAGATGGAAATACATTAAATCTCACTTTAGAAAATGCCAGGCGATATTTGGGAATTGTGAGATTTTTTAGGTAGTTTGCACCACCCTTTAGATTAAATTCCAGGCCTAAATTAATGGGAGAACAGGTTGTGTTGGCATTTGATAACGAATACTGGGTATCAATATCTCTAATCCTCTGTATGAGGATTTTTCTTGCTGTTGTCCAATTTAACGTACAAAGAAAACTATCTGAGAGGCCTCTTGGACTGCTCTGAGTGTTTGAGATATATATGAGTCCTTCCATAACAGGCTAACATAGCCTCTTTCTGGACCTGCAAAGATGAGCTTTAGCCCTTAATGCCCATTCCCATGCAGTACATTCCATCGATGTACATCTGGCTTCCAATCACAGAGCTGCTGATGACACACATTTTTGGACTCCAGATAAATTTCTAAGAAAAGTGGATAGAACCCATTCTACCTATGGGGAGGAGCCCAATATCCATACTGGGATGCCAAACATTAGTTGTACATTGCATGCAGCAGGTATAAATTGACCACTCTTGGTGTAGAAAAACTGGGATATTGCTTTGCTGCTATTACTTACAGACTGGACAATTGCAATACGATGGGATACCCATGAGCTGCCTGCTTGAAAGTTTATACCTAGATACTTAAAACATCTAACCTGTTTGATTTTATGGCCTGCTATTTCCCAATCATTTACAGTATGAGTCTTAGAGAAAATCATAATGTTGGATTTATTATTATTAATAGTTAGTTGGTTTTCTTCACAGTATCTCATAAATAGATGCACCCCTCTAGAGGTATGGATGTCCTTAGTTAGATTCCCTCGTAGCCCTGTTCTTACCTGTGTTGTTGTATTGCTATATAGGTTCATAATTAACCAAAGTAGTCTTTTATCAATTGTAGTGCTGAGCAATTTAGCCCAGAGCTTATTTCTGGGTATAGAATCAAAATCTATAAAAGCAACATGCAAGTTGGTATTTAGGGCATTTGAGTATTTTTCAGCCAAATGATTCAAAATTGCACAGTGGTCAACCGTTGGCTTTCCTTTTCTGAAACTTTGTTGTTCGTCCACAATAATCTTTTCTTCTTCTATCCAAATGATTAGTTTTGAAAGGAGCTTTAACTGTATTTCTTCTGTTGCTGTGTGTTTAATTGTTTAATTTTAACTGGCTTGTTTTTATACCATGTTGTAATTAAGCTGCTGTTTTTCAACCTGTATATTAAGATCATTTTAAGCACATTTTTGTGCAATGTTAGTGTGTGTGTATTTTAAACATGAAAATGGAGATAGCACAGGAAATGAGATGGCTCACACAGTGAGAGAGTGCACACCATACATTTGTTTTGTCTCTCTGAAACTGAGTCTTTATATCTCCTGTAGTTGTGTTGATTTCTTGTTATCTTTTTCTCTCTCCCTTTTCTACTAGGTGATAGCTGGGAGAGTGGGAGCGAGTGGGAACCATATGGTGCATTGTCAGAAGACACAGAGAATGAAGACATGGGACATAATTTTCGGAGTCAAGGAAGATCAGAGAGAAATGAGGAAGACCAAGCTGAAGACTGGAGAAATAAACCCAATTGCCAGGGCAGTGACTTCAGTGGTGTGCCAGTTCAGCAGAAAACATACAAAGGCAAGAGAAAGAATCAGTGCAAGGTTTGTGGGAAGAGCTTCACTCGTAAAGCAAGTCTTAAGGTACATCAGAGAATCCACACAGGAGAAAAGCCCTACAAATGCACAGTCTGCAGCAAAGGCTTTTGTGATAAAACAAGCTTTCTCAGACACCAGAGAATCCACACTGGGGAGAAACCATATAAATGTCCAGATTGTGGGAAGAGTTTTAACCGGACCACAAACCTTATCACACATCAGAAAACTCATGTGGAAACCAGAGAGAAAACATTTCATTGCACTAGCTGTACCAAGAGTTTTTACAACAAGTATAGTCTTAAAACACACTGGCGGAGTCATACTGGAGAGAAACCATACAAATGCTCCAGCTGTAGCAAGAGCTTCTGCGATAAATCAAACCTCGAAGCTCACTGGCGAGTGCACACAGGGGAGAGACCCTTTGAATGCACAGAATGTGGAAAGAGCTTCAGTGATCGCAGGACCCTCCTCAGACATCAGAGAATCCACACTGGGGAAAAGCCATACAGATGCACAGAATGTGGGAAGAGTTTCAATGATCTTGCAACCCTCCTCAGGCACCAAAAGATCCACACGGGGGAGAAGCCCTATAGATGCAATGAATGCGGGAAAAGCTTTAATCAGAGCTCACATCTCATCAGGCACCAGAACACACACGATGCCAAACGCCACAAGAGCAGCTTGCGGGGGGCAAAAGCGGCGGTTGGAACCAATATCTTTTTGGACATTGGAGGGTTTACGCAAGAGAGCTATTATGGTTACACTCACCCTACGGAGCCCTTTCACTGGCCGCTTACATCCTATGCATCCTCCACGGAGGCAGAAGGAGTGGGCTTGCCAAACTTGTGGACTATTGAGGAGACATCTGTTGGTGATCAAGCCATCCTAGTCATGAAAGAAATAACGGAGGACAGGACTTTAACACTATGAATGTTCAGGGCAGGGAGGTGTTTTCAGCTAGGCCCTTACTTGTTGGGTGTGTCATTGCCCAGTCAAAACAAGAAGCCATAACTACATTGAGACTCTCTTTGAAATGAGCAGGTTTCCAAGGATAGACGCCTTGACCTACAATCTGATACCAGGACTTGCCTCATCAGGAAAGAGGGCAAGAGTCTTTAGGAATGATGTTAGATGCAGTGACAGAAGGCAGAGGACTTCTCGTATGCTTCACACATCCACTCACTAACTCTTTGGTGTGTTATTATTGGGGAGAGAGGGAACAGGAATTCTCAAAAGTTAACGCTAGTATGCTTGCTTGTGGGTGGAAGAAAAAGAGACAAATGGGTAAAAATACTGATAGTCTAAATGGCTTTTGGTCAGAAGTTCAAAATCAGTTATTTTTGTTGATGGCTTCTAAAAACTGATCATAATCTCCTGTCCTCAGAGAAGATGGAAAGAAAAAGATTTCCCCAGCTAAATGAGTAGCATGGGAATTCTGTCTCGTGAAGACTAAGTGGCAGTCAAAGTGGTATAACTACCATTACCTTCCTCACCGTTCCGTTGTATTTAATAGTGTGTGTGTGGCAGGGTGAGGATTATTAGATACTGCTATCTCTCTTTCTAAATTGTTTGGACAGACATCAAAACCTAATGGGGTGTTTTTCAAGGGTTAGTTGTTTCTCATTTTTGGTAAATGAAGATATAAACTCTCACGTTTGCAAGTTTTCTATGCCAAGCATCTACAGGCAGGTGGGGGGGATGTCATCAAAAGAAAGGTTTGCTATTTTCTATTTTGTGCAAGACTAAAAGAAATGCATTTCAGAATCACAGTTTGGTAGGAGGGCACCTAGAACGATATACTGTAAGATTGTGTTAACAGAGTTTTTGACATGTAAGAAGAAAAACACAGGTCTAAAGAAGAAAACTAGCTGGACACATTTGGCTTTTTAAAATGCTAGTGTTGCAAGTAATTATTAATCATAATCATGTGGACTGGAAATGTCAAATGTATAAAAGGAACTTCAGATACTGTACTGAGATATGGCTAAAAGAACAGAAGGGAAGGTTATCATTAGAACAAACGGTCAAAATCTAAGTAAGTAGCAGTCACTCCCAAATGGAGAGCAGAGTCTGGATTCACTCTATTTAGATGGTTCCAGGAAATACCCTCCCGAGTTTGTGATTCATGGTGTAGGCTTGCGCTTTGGGATGTGTTGAACTAAAATTTCCACCATCCCCAGCCATCCCTGTCAGTGGTCATGAATGCAGGGAGTTGTAGTCCCAACAGAACTAGAGGGCACCAGTTTGGAAAAGACTGGCAGAGGCATTGTTGATGCATGATGCAAATGATTGTATTGTACCGGCATGTTTAGTTTCCGTTTTCCAACAAACTTATCCACAACTCAGCCAACAAAGGTTAAGATGTTACAAACCCATGTTATTTCAGTGGGTTTCTGTGCACTTAAGTGTGGCTGCTGAAAACCATTAAGATTTAGGCTATGAGTCTATGCAAAGTTACAAAAGAGTAAGCCTTATTTCTGAGTAAATCACATTACCAGTGTATTTGGATTCTGAAGAATCTTGGTCAGAGGTCAAGAAGACAATCCAGTCCAGTTTTTGTCTGTTCAGAGTCTGGTTGTACTGAGTTCAGTGGATTTCATTTTCAAATGCATAGAGCAGAATGGGAATTGTTGAAGCCATCTACATGTTGCACTACAGCTCCCAGCATCCCACGCCATTAGCTGTCCTGCCTAGGGCTGCTGGGAGCTAGAGTTCCAATAGTTCCCTAACAGAGACAGTGCTTTCTGCATGTGAGTTCCATATACAAGGACTTGTATAAAGGAAATGGTTGCTTCTACTATGTGAAATGTTCTAGAACAGTGATTCCCAAACTTTGGCCCTCCAGGTGTTTTGGTCTTCAGCTTCCAGAAGCCCTAACCAGCTAGGCCAGCAGTGAAGAAGTCTGGGAGCTGAAGTCTAAAACATCTGGAAGACCAAAGTTTGGGAACCACTGTTCTAGAAGGAATTGGGAGAAGCCCCCGCAAATTAAAAGAGGTGCTGCTTTGGCTATCAATAGCTTGGGAGAATTGTGGGTTGTGTTGGTTAAAAATATTATTGATTATTTAACACTAATGTATAGGATGAGGGACACAACACGTTTTCACTGAAGGGCACTAACATTTTATGTGAGACTTTGCTACCCACACTATATTTCCATCCTCTCAAGCTGCAGTCCTAAAATCAGAGCTTGGAAAGACTACCTTTTTGGACTGCAGTTCCTGGAATTGTCCAAACTGGCCGTGTGATGCTGGGAGCTGCAATCTAAAACCAAAATCCTATGGGGAACATACGTCCTTGTAAGTTAACTTGCATATGTGGGGAATTGCACAGTTGCATAACATGCATATCCAGTTGAGAGCACTTATGTTACTTAGGGGTTGTTCACATGGGTCAAAAGGCCTGTCTTACCCCTGTCCCCACATGGTCTACATTAGACAACGCAGGCCAAAACCCCTTGAGGATCTGACCTGATCCTGGGGTAATGTACCATTGCTTTTTGCAGAGTTTCTAAGAAACTGGCAGAGGCATTGTTGATGCATGATGCAAATGATTGTATTGTACCAGCATGTTTAATTTCCGTTTTCCAACAAACTTATCCACAATAAGATACTGCAAACCCATGTTATTTCAGTGGGTTTCTGTGCATTTAAGTGTGGCTGCTGAAAACCATTAAGATTTAGGCTGTGAATCTAGTGCAAAACCGGGTTGTTCAGACAGCCCCCTCCCCCAGTGCTCTTTACCTTGCTGGTGATCAATCCAACTGAGAAGCCCCCCAAGTTGCTGTGTCTGACAAGGAAACAGGGCACCTGGCCATATGGGTGCAGCCAGGCCACCCTGTTTTCACATTAGATGTGGTGACTGGAGGTTTTCACATTTGGTTCGAGGGCCAGCAAGGTAAGCAGTGGCGCATCAGTCCCAGATCCAGGGTTGCTGCAAGGATGGGTGTGTGTACACCCGCCCATCCCGTGCCAATCTAGAGACCAACCCAGCTGAGCACTGGGACCAGCATATGTTCGTCCTTGCCCATTTGCTCAGGCCCTGGGTAGCAGAGCCAGCAAAGTGTTTGATGCACAACAGAACTGATGTACATCTGGCACCAATGCGTATTGGGCACTCATGTTAGTGTCTCCTTACACATCTTTACAGTTCTTTTAGCACCTCTACAACTGGGTTAGGTAGACATAAAGTTACCTAATGTAACAGACCAGATAGAATTCCAGTGCCAAAAAATAACTTGTTGAGGCTCTGCCTTAAAAACAGAGCAGCTTTCCTCAACTGAACATCCTCTAGACTACAGTTCCTATGTTGGTTGGGGATGACGGAGGTTGTAGTCACACGTGCCTGCACAGTGCTGAATTGGGGAAAGATGTATCAGCAATTAAACCTTGTTAAATCCATTGGATTTAACTCCCCATTAAAATAGTTGTGCTGTTGCTGTGATGGAAACAGAGGAGAGATGGGAGTCATGGGACCTCCAGATGTTGGACTACACCTTCCAGCATTCTTTACCATTGTTTAAACTGCCTGGGATTGTGGAATTTAGCATAAATTCAACAAGCACTAGAGGGCCATAGCATTCCCTTTGTAGACCAGAGCAAGGATAATAGCAAGGAAAGAAAGCTATGTGGATGGATGGGTTGTTCCATGTCCAAAGGATTGTGATCAGCACAAATAGCAAAGTTACTTTTCCAATGCTTGAGCAAATGGGTATCTCTTCCCAAATTGTATCATCAGTTGGATTAAGCTTTTGAATACTGACACACTAAATTGTTAGCCCTTAACCAAATAAATGACAATAAAATTTACTATTCTGTATGGCCCTTTTAAGATACTATTGATGGTACTACGTTTGCCAGATTAATTTGGGTTGAAATGTCTCTTAGTAGGATGGGTTGGACTATTTGTGAATTCACGTCTTGAAAAATATCAGAGATATAAAAACATTTTTGTAGCAAACACTAGCATTAACCAGTTAATGTTAAAAATGATGGGGTAACAGAGTTGTTTTGTTTTTAAAAGGCAGTTGGTACAGTTTGAAATGGATTGTTGTGTGTCAGGCCTACACACTCACACATATTCAGTTTACAACAAAGTGTGTTAGAAAGGTACTGGTTGGTCACAAAAATTTCTGGAAAGTGTTTTAAATGATTGTGTCATTAACAATGCTTATGCTGGAAGTTTACAACCAACCGAAAGCTAAAAACCATCCTTTACTTGTAGAAGGATAGAAACAGAGAATTTGGTCATTTACCGGAGGCGCTTGAGTTGAGACTGACTAATAGAAAAATATTGCTCTGTATTCCCTATCGGCTAATTATTTACACAGCCAGTGGGCCCTTGGTATCTATTTGGGTTTGGTACCAGGACCCTTGGTGGGTATCAAAATCTGCAGATGCTCAAGTCCCATTAGATACAGTGGAGTAATAAAATGGTGTCTTTTATAAACTGGCAAAATAAAGGTTTGCTTTTTGGAGTATATATATATACCCACAGGATTCAACCATCCACAGCGTGAAAATATATGTATTTCATTTCACACCGTGGATGGTTGAATCTGTGGGTGCAGATTCTGTTGATATGGAGGGGCAGTTGTACTTAACTACCGTAAATAACCAGAATGTGTCCAAAGAAGGGCAACTAAAATAGTGAGAGGTTTGGAAACCATACCTTATGAGGAGAGACTTAGGAAGCTGGGTATGTTCAACCTGCAGAAGAGAAGGTTAAGAAGTGACATGATAGCCATGTTTAAATATCTGAGGATGGAGCATGCTTGATTTCTGCTCCTCCAGAGACTAGGGCCCAATTTAGATGGGCCTTTGCGTCGCCCCTGTCATGTGCTAGGGGTTGGCTGAGGATGCACCATCCATACTGGCCTCACCCCAGCACGTGATAGCGTAAAAATGGCGGCTCCCTGTTCACACGGGCGCCACCATTTTGACGCGCCAGATGCATAGTGTCCGTGCGTCCCATCGCACTTGCGACGTCACGAATGTGCCATTTGCGCACTCGGGCATCGCAAGCGTGACACAAAAAGAACCCACTTTTTGCGGGTTCTTTTTCCACCGCCAGGAAGCCTCGCTGTTTGGTAACAGGCTTCCTGCCAGCACAAATGGAGGCGGCAGCAGACCACCCTTTTGGGGCGGTCTGTATCCCACCTAGGACACAGAGAAATGGATGCAAGCTACAGGAAAAGGGATTCTACCTAAACATTAGTAGGAACTTCCTGACAGTGAGAACTGTTCAAGGGTGGAATACACTCCTTTGGAGTGTGATGGAGTCTCCTTCCTTAGAGGTCTTTAAAGAGAGGCTGGATGGCCATCTGTCAGCAGGGTGACTAGATATCCTCCTTTTCCAGGACATGTCCTACATTTGAACCCTCTGTCCAGAAGGCATTTCAAAATGTTCCATTTTGAGCATCACTAAAAGTTTATATGTACATTTATATTAGTGTTTTTAGCTTTTATTTGGTAGGTTCGACCATTTTTCTCAAATATCCTACATTTTGTGGTGCTTTGTCCTCCTTTGTGGTTAGGGCATCTGGTCACTTTGTCGCAGGTACTTGGATTGTGTCTTGCTGCATGGCAGAGGGTCGGACTGGATGACCCTTGGGGTCTTTTCCATTTCTAGGATTCTTCGAACTTCTCCTGGCCGAAACTTCCCACCAGACCTAACCGAATCATCATTCTTCCCATGTTCCTCCTCCTTTTCCCCATGCAACTGATGCTGGGAAAGTAGATTTGGGTTGGAATTACGATTATAGCAATAGCGTCACAATCGTGCATAAGCAGTGCTTATCAATATGAAACAATTACAGATGAATAACTGTTGGTAACTGTTTTGGATTAATGATCACTAATTAGCCATGATTGTGACACTGTTTTGTAGTTGTATATTCCTGCATGGCAGGGAGTTGGACTAGGTGGCCTTTGTGGTTCCTTCCAACTCTTAAGATTCAATGTTTTCTCGATTGTAAATCCCCATCGCACCTACTTTACTGAACATCACCTTCAGGGGTAAAAGGTGGACCGTATTGTTGGTGTTCGGAGCATATGTGAACAGCATTTTTGTCAAGCACGGACCAGGAGAAATTACTTTGTATACTTAAATAATTCAGAGATATTGGTCCAAAACACACTGCAGAAATAATCCAGTTTGAGATCACTAACTGCCCTGGCTCTGTACTAGGGAATCCTGGAAATTGTAGTTCATTGTGGCACCAGAGTTCTCTGACAGCGAAGGCTTACAAAACTACAGTTTCTAAAATTCCCTAGATGCAAAGGGATCTTGCAGCACCTTTGAGACTAACTGAGCAAAAGAAGTTGTAGCACCAGCTTTCATAGACTTGGTCTACACTCCATGCATCTGAGGAAGAAAGCCAAGTCTACAAAAGCTGATGCTACAATGTATTTTGCTTAGTTATACTTAAATAAGTAACTAAATAACAGACTTGAGTACTGAATTAAGTAACCAAGTAACTAAATAACTGACCTAACTCAATTCCTTCTTTGGATATTTTTAAGCAGGCTGAGTGGCTATCTCTTGGGGTGCTTTGATTGTGAGTTCCTGCATGGCAGTGGGTTGGGCTGGGTGGCCCTTGGAGTCCCTTCCAACTCTGTGATTTTATGATAGGGAATACAGGTCATTATTTTTCTCAGCTTGCCCTTGGTTTTCCCCTTTTCCAGTCCTAGCCTCCCACGAGCCTAAAATCATCAAAAAAAAAAACATTAACACGTATGACGTCTCTCAGGGCAAGTGTATCCAATCTGTTACGTTCTGTATTTTATTTTAGATTTTAGGTTATTTTGTACTCAAGTTTATATTGCTGATCCTTGTTTTATGGGGAATTCTCATTTTAATCTCACTGCCTTTTCTCTTTTGTTGCTTAATGTAGTCATGTTAGCAAAGATGCTACGGAGTACCTTACGAGGGAGGCGATTGCCATGCTAAAAAATACAAGTGCAGGTGACTAAAAATAAATGGGGAATGTGGAAAACTCACTGTGATCCTTGAGATAACCTTTAGAAAATAAAGCTCTCCAACTAGAAATACAGTGGACCCTTGTTATATGCTGGGGTTTGGTTCCAAGATCCCCCATGGATAACAAAATCCATGGATGCTCAAGTCCCATTAAATATAATGGCATAGCAAAATGGTGTCCCTCATAAAAAATGGAAAATCAAGGCTTGATATTTGAAATATATACTTTTTTTGAACACTTTAAAACTGTGGATGCTTGAATCTGTGTAGAAGAAGGGCCAACTGTACTAAATTCTGAAAATGCTGCAACCTTTCAAAGAAAACACTATATTGTTTGTGTAAAGGCCTTGGCCTCGGACTTTCTTGGTGAAGTGTCAATTCACTTTGTTGAGACATCATGAGGCTCGGGTCCTTCCACTCATTGATTATCACAATGGCTGCATCTGCACTGCAGAAATAATCCAGTTTGACACCGCTTTAAGTGCTGTGGCCCAACGCTAGGAAATTCTGGGAATGGTAGCTTGTTGGGGTGCCAACAAACTACCATTCCCAGAATTCCCTAGCATTGAGCCATGGCTACTTAAAGCAGTATCAAACTGGGTTATTTCTGCAGTGCAGATGCAGCCAACATCTCCCCCTCTTCCTCCCAATCCCTCCCTTCTCCTGGTTTGCCCTTCTGTAGGAATTGTGTATGCGCGTATGTTTTAAAGTAGTTGGATGTCGTAGGTGGCTGCCTTTATTATGCATGGTTGCTTTGAGACTGTATACCTATTTTAGTGTATTGGCAAAATGTTCTGCAAATAAAGAATAATGGAATGATCATTTTCTCCCCAGATGTGACAATCTGGCCTCTTCTGTCCCTGTGCTTCAAAAGGGGGGAATGTCACACGCAGTGTGGCATAGTGGTTTGAGTGTCGGATAGGACTCTGGAGACCAGGGTTCAACTCCCGGCTCAGTCACAAAGCCCACTGGGTGACCTTGGGCAAATCTCACTCTTTCAGCCTCAGAAGATGAAAATGTCAAGAAACTTGCCAAGAAAACTGTGTGATAGTTTCATCATAAAGTTAGAAATGACTTGAAGGTACGCAACAACAACAATGTGACAGTGCCACTGAGAACAGTGAGATGTAGTGCTATGAGTGTCGGAGACCAGGTTTCAATCTCCACTCAAACCCACTGGATGACACCTTGGGTGTGTCACACAATCTCAGCCCCAGAAAACTGCATGATAGGGTTGCCATAAGTCGGAAATGACTTGAAGGCACACAAAAACAACACGGTGATGGCTATAAATCCAAGTCCCATTTCCTTGGGAGACTGGGAAAGTTCCTTTTTAGGATTCCAAGTCTGGATCCCATACCAAGTGGGTAAAGTGTATGTTGAATGCACATGGGTCCAAAGCATTTAGAGGAGGGTACAATGCAAAATATCTTTATTTACTTTAGTAAAATGCCTCTTATAGGACTGTGGCCACAGGCTTATGGACCTCAGGGTCTGTGTGTGGCCTCTCGACCCCAGGAGGGATGTTTTTTTAACCCTTTTAGCAGTAGTTTGGGCATATCATGAGAATAATAGAATCATAGAGTTGGAAGAGACCGCAAGGGCCACCCAGTCCAACCCCCTGCTATGCAGGAACTCTCAATCAAAACATCCCTGACAGATGGCCACCCAGCCTCTCTCTGCTTAAAGACCTCCAAAGAAGGAGACTCCACCACCCTCCAAGGGAGTTTGTTCCACTGTTGAACAGCCCTTACTGTCAGGAAGTTCCTCCTAATGTTGAGGTGGAATCTCTTTTCCTGGAGCTTCCATCCATTGCTCCATTGGATCCTATTCTCTGGAGCAGCAGAAAACAAGCCAGCTCCCTCCTCAATATGACATCTCTTCAAGTATTTAAACAGGGCTATCATATCACCTCTTAACCTTCTCTTCTCCAGGCTAAACATCCCTAGCTCTTTAAGTCATTCCTCATAGGGCATGGTTCCAGACCCTTCACCATTTTAGTCACCCTCCTTTGGACATGCTCCAGTTTCTCAATGTCCTTTTTGAATTGTGGTGCCTAGAACTGGACACAGTATTCCAGGTGGGGCCTGACCAAAGCAGAATATATTGGCACTATTACTTCTCTTGATCTAGACACTACTGCATTGCACTGTTGACTCATGTTCAACTTGTGGTCTACTTGGACTCCTAGATCCCTTTCACGCATAGTTTCATTCAGCCAGGTGTCCCCCATCCTATATCTCTGCATTTTATTTTTCTGCCCTAAGTGCAATACCTTACATTTCTCCATGTTGAAATTCATTTTGTTAGCTTTGGCCCAGCTTTCTAGTCTATTCATGTCATTTTGAATCTTGATCCTGTCCTCTGGGGTATTAGCTATTCCTCCTAATTTGGTATCATCTGCGAATTTGATAAGTATGCTCCTAATTCTGTCATCCAGGTCATTGATAAAGATGTTGAATAGCACCGGTCCCAGGACAGAGCCCCATGGGACCGCACTGGTCACTTCTCTCCAGGTTGAAAAAGAGCCATTGTTGAGCACCCTTTGCATTCGGCTGGTCAACCAATTACAAATCCATGTAACAGTTACTTTGTCTAGCCCACATTTTACAAGTTTGTTTGCAAGAATGTCATGGGAAACCTTGTCAAAGGCCTTACTGAAATCAAGATATACTATATCCACAGCATTCCCTTCATCTACCAAGCTGGTAATTTTATCAAAGAAAGAGATCAGATTTGTCTGGCATGACTTGTTTCTCTGAAACCCATGTTGACTTTTTGTGATTATGGCATTGCCTTCTAGATGTTCACAGACTCTCTGTTTAATGATCTGCTCCAGAATCTTTCCTAGTACTGATGTCAGACTAACTGGACGATAATTGTTGGGATCCTCTTTCCCCCCCTTTTTGAAGAAGGGGACAACATTTGCCCTCCTCCAGCCGGCTGGCACTTCTCCTGTTCTCCAGGAGTCCTCAAAGATTATTGCCAATGGCTCCGATATTACATTTATAAATCTCCAGGACCAGTTCATCTGGTCCTGGAGACTTAAATTCATTTAGATTAACAAGGTATTCCTGTACTATCTCTTTACTTATTCTGTGCTGAAATTCCCCTATTCTGTCCTCTGCTTCATTATCCTCAGGTTGAGCACCCTTTGCTTTTTCTGAGAAGACTGAGGCAAAGAAGGTGTTGAGTAATTCTGCCTTTTCTGTCCTCTGTTAGCATTTTGCCATCTTCTCCATGCAGTGGCCCTACTGTTTCCCTCTTTTTCCTTTTGTTGCAGACATATCCAATAAAGCCCTTTTTGTTGTTCTTAACCTCTCTAGCAAGCTTGAGTTCATTCTGCGCTTTAGCTTTTCTGACTTTATCCCTACACATGTCCGCTATTTGTTTGAATTCCCCTTTGGTGATTTTCCCATTTCTTATACATGTTCTGTTTAAAACTTAGCTCAGTTGAAAGTTCCTTAGTAATCCATCCTGGTTTCTTGACACATCTCCCATTTTTCTTCTTCATTGGAAATATTTTAAACTGTGCCTTCAGTATTTCCCTGTTGAACAGCTCCCTTCAGTCTTGAACTCCCTTCTCTTTTAGTATTTCTGACCATGGGATCACCCCCAGTATTTCTCTAAGTTTACTAAAATCTGCTCTCCTAAAGTCTAGAATGTCTGTCTGACTATGCCTGGCTTTCACTGTACAACTAACTCCAGGAGAACATGATCACTCCTACCTAAAGATCTCACCACTTGCACCCCATTAACCAAGTCATCCTTGTTGGTTAGGATCAGATCTAAAATAGCTGATCCTCTTGTTGCCTCTTCCACCTTTTGGACCATGAAATTGTTTTTCAGGCAAGTGAGGAATTTGCTAGACTTTGAGGATTCAGCTGAGTTTGACGTAGCTTATTAGAAAAGATAGTAATGCTTGGTAAGATGAAAACCAGTAGGAAAAGTGGAAAACTGCATTACAGGCGGATGGACTTGGTCAAGGAAGCCATGGTTGCCTTCAGTTTGCAAGACCTGAGCATTTGATGACAGGGTTGGCCGGAGGTCTCTCATTCACAGGGTCACCATAAATACAAAACAATTTGACATTGTTGGATTCCTATTGATTATTTAGTCCAATATTTGTTTATTTAGCATTTATACTTTGCATAGTGGTTGCCATTCTCAGCCTTGTTACAATCGCCTCCGATAGCTTTCGTAGCTTTCCCATGGCCACTGGCATTCATTCATAAAAGAGTCTTGCATCAATCCAAATTTCTAACACAGGTTGAGTATCCTCTCAAGTGAACCAGAGAAGAATTATGTTATACTGTCCAAAGAAATATACAAGAAGAAGAATAAGAACCTAGGTCCTGTGGTCTCTGGTAATGCAAGAATGGGTCTCAAATATCACAAAAATCCTTTAGAAAACAACTGATTGTTGTGAGAAACCTGATGGGGAATGAAATCCTTTGGAGCTTCCAGAGAGTGGACAAGCGGGAGAGAAATTGGCAACTACTCTGTATGCTGACTACTCTGCATGTAAGACTGTAAGATTTGTTTGAGGGAATTTATACATTACTGTGCATGTTGTAAGATTTGTTTGTGGAAATTTACACATTGCTCTGAGTGTTGTAAGATTTGTTTGTGGGAATTTACACATTACTCTGCATGTTGTAAGATTTGTTTGTGGGAATTTACACATTACTCTGTGTGTTGTAAGATTTGTTTGTGGGAATTTACACATTACTCTGTGTGTTGTAAGATTTGTTTGTGGGAATTTACACTTGTACTGCAGTCTCTGTGGAAGACCCTCAACTGAAACACATTTGGCTGGAAATGATGGTGGATGTGACTCACAAGTTTCTTCTCACATTCAACATTAGGAGGAACCTCCTGAATGTACGAGTTCTTTGACAGTTGAACACATTCCCTTGGTGAGTGGTGGAGTCTGGAGGTTTTTAAACAGATACAGGATGGCCATCTGTCAGGGGCGCTTTGATTGTGAGTTCCTGCATGGCAGGGGGTTGGACTGGATGGCCCTTGGGGTCTCTTCCAACTCTATGATCCTACTTTTAAAAACCTAAGACAGAATCCTACATGACCTTTCACTCAACATAAATTTGTGTGCGCTTAACGTAGTAACAGAGGCACTAGAAAATCCAGTTACTGAATTGCAAAGGGTCATAACGGCGCATTGACAAGAGTGCCTAATTTCCTTTATTCCTGTTACGTATCAATCCTTTGCCGGATTTGCTGCATAGTTTACACAATAGCAACCCTCAATTGGATACTGACATTGTGCATCTTTGTGATTCTATTTCCTGCCAATGCACAGCCACATACAAGCACGCAAGACTCCAACAGGATCCCGGACATGTTTATTAAAAGCATTTTTAAAAAGTGAAACATTAACCAGATTCAGAAGACACTTTGGTACACTTCTCCATGGCCTCTTCATTCATTCTAGGAATCATGGCTACACATTATCACATTTATATCATACCTTCCTCCTCAAATAGAACCTAATACCACGTATAATTTTTTTTAAAGTACAGGTTGAGTCTCCTTCATCCAGAACTCCAAAATCCGAAATATAAAAAATCTAAAATTGTCCACATAGTGGCTGCGGAAGTGACACCTTTGCTTTCTGATGCAAACTTTGCATCTTCAGGGAAATTGATAGGGTTGTTGTTTTCCTGAAGGTTTTCTTCCAGTGTGGATGCTCTGGTAGTTGTGAGGCTTGAGTTGTATGCAAAACCTCTGCCACTTTCCAAACAGTTATGGGGTTTCTCTCCTGTGGATCTTCTGGTGTCTATGAAGGCCTGCCATTTTGGCAAAGTGTTTCCCACACTTCAAGCATTTATGGGGTTTTTTCCCTCCAGTATGCCTTTTCTGGTGTCTCACAAAAGTTGATTTTTGTGTGAAACATTTGCCACATTCCAAGCATTCATAGGGTTTCTCTCCTTTATGGATCCTCTGGTGTACTCGAAGGATTGAATTGCTGACAAAACATTTGCCACACTCCAAACATTTATATGGTTTCTCTCCCGTGTGAATTCTGTTGTGTAACTGAAGCGTTGAACTAATGGAAAAACATTTACCACAATCCAGGCACTTATAGGGTTTCTCTCCTGTATGAATTCTCTGGTGTCTCTCAAGGCATACTTTTTGGGAAAAATATTTCCCACACTCCGTGCATAAGAAGGGCTTTTCTCCTCTGTGGATTCTCTGATGGATTATTAACAGTGATTCAGAAGCAAAATGTCTGCCACATTCCATACACATGTAGGGCTTCTGATTATTAGAATGGGTTTTTTTATGGTTACAAAAACTGTCGCTCCGGGCAAAACATTTCCCACACACCAAGCATTTATAGGGTCTCTCTCCAGTATGGAGTCTCTGGTGCCCTTTAAAGCTATACAGAGACGAAAATGATCTTCCACAGTCCAAACATTTGTATGGTTTCTCTCCTATGTGGATTTTATTGTGACTAATAAGGTGTCCTCTAGTAAGAAAAGATTTCCCACATTCAAAGCATCTGTACGGTTTTTCTCCTGTGTGGATTCTCTGATGACGCTGAAGGGTGTGCTTTAGAGGAAAGGATCTCCCACACTCCTCGCACTCATAGGGTCTCTCTCCTGTATGGGTTGTCTGGTGGACTACAAGAGCCGACTTCATAGGAAAACCCCTGCGAGATTCCACATATTTATACGGTCTTTCTCCAGTGTGGACCATCTGATGCCTCTGAAGATTACATTTTCTTTGGAAACATTTTCCACATTCTGAGCACTGATAGGGTTTCTCCCCAGTGTGAGTTCTCTGATGTTGCAGAAGATAGGATTTGAAGGAGAAACATCTGCCACAATCCAAACACTTGTGGGGCTCTTCTCTGTGAGTTTTCTGATGTTTCAGAAGGCCTGAAGGCCAGCGGAAACATTTCCCACACTCAAAACATTTATGGGCTTTTACTTCCATCCTCTGAGAGGCTTTTACTCCCGTATGAATCACTTGATGACTTCGAAGTTTTGAATGTGCAACAAAACATTTACCACAATCCAAGCATTTATGGGGCTTTTCTCCTGTGTGAATGGCCTGATGACGCAACATACTGCTTTTTGCGTAAAAACCTTTCCCACATTCAAAACATTTATGGGGTCTCTCTCCTGTATGAATTTTTTTATGAAACTCAAGTCGGCACTTATAAGCAAATGTTTCTCCACAATCCGGACACTTGTGCGGTTTCTCTCCAGTATGGATTCTCTTATGAATAATCAAGTATGAACTATCAGCAAAGCATTTCCCACATTCCTCACATTTGTAAGGCCTTTCTTTTGTGTGGATTTTTCGGTGTGCATTAAAACAGCTTGCCTGAGCAAAGCACTTCCCACACTCCAAGCATTTGTATGGCCTTTCTCCAGTGTGGAGCACCTGGTGTGCCTTAAGGTGCTGCTTCATCATAAAACATTTGTCACACTCCGCACACTTGTATGGTCTCTCTCCCGTATGAACCCTCTGATGAACTACAAGTTGTGCTTGCCGAACAAAACTTTTTTCACATTCCATGCATTTATGGGCTCTCTCTCCTGTATGCACTTTCTGGTGCTCCACAAGCCCTGAACGTAGAAGAAAACGTTTTTTGCACTTGGACCATTCATGATGCTTCACTCCTGTGTGGATTTTCTCATGTTGCACAAGACTCTTTTTATCCGTAAAACTTTTCCCACATGTCAAACACTTGTATGGTCTCTCTCCTCTGTGAGTTTTCTGATGGGTTGCTAGTGAGGACATCTCAGCAAATGATTTTCCACACTCCAAGCATTTATGGACTCTTTTTTTTCTCTGAACTCTCTTGTGACTCCTAAGTTGTACTTTCTGAGGAAAACCTTTCCCACGCTGCTGGGATTTAGGGAATTTCTCTCCTGTGTGAATTCTCTTATGGATCACAAGGACTGACCATAAACCAAATGACTTGCCACACTCTGGGCATTGGTAGGGCCTTTTCCCATTATGAATCAGCTTATGGTTCACAATTTGTTGCCATCCAGAAAAACACAGCCCACAGACGTGGCATTTGTAGGATTTTTCTCCTGCATGGGCTCTTTGGTGCTTACAAAGCTGTGAGTTCTGAGAAAACCATTTCCCACACTTCAGACATTTGTAAGATTTCTCTCTGGTGTGGTTTCTTTGATGGATGACAAGGTGTGTTCCCTTAGCAAAACGTTTCCCACACTCCCAACATCTGTAAAGCCTACTTTTTGTATGGACTCTTGAATGACTCACAAAATCTGAGACTCGAAGAAAGGACATTCTACATTCTGAGCAACTATATGATGTATATTTCTTATGGATTTTCTGGTGAATCAAAAGGATAGAGGGATGAGTAAATGATTTTTCACACTCAGAGCAGCTGTGGGGTCTTCTTCTTTTCTGAGGCTCTTGAGGGCTTCTGACTTTTGGACTTTCCCCACAATCAGAGGACTTCTCTCTTGTATGGCGTCTCTGGTGTGCAACAAGAGACAATCTGAGGGTAAAACCTCGCCTACACTCAGGACAGATGTGTGTTTTCCTAGAATTCCCTGCTGGAGGAGAGAAGAAGAAAGGGGGAACATCAGAAAGTAGACTAGATGTTATATAAACACAGAACAGTAACAGTTCCATCTCTCGTCTTGTGCCCATTTCCCAAATTAGACAGTGCTACCTTCACTATGGAAAGAGGGCAGCTTTGGCAAGATGCCCACAGTGAAAATTGCTCTTCTTTCTACAGTGGGCACTTTTTCCCCTCTTTCTCTGGTCCCAGGTTGCTGAGAGGACTACTCAGGGAGAAAGTTCAAGTGGGTTGAGCAGACAGAGATACCCAATACCCACTGTTGTTGCTGTAGTTGTTGTGTACCTTCAAGTGAAGTATGACTCATGGCAACCCTATCCTAAAGTTTCCTTGGCAAGATTTATTTTGACAAAATTTGCCACTGCCTTCCTCTGAAGCTGAGAGAAGGTGACTGGCCCAAAGACACCCAGTGGGTTTCCATGGCTGAACCAGAATTCAACTCTTGGTCTCTCAGGGCCCTAGTCCAACACTGGCTCTACTATTGTTATTATAATCATTACTCCACCTTTTCCCAAAAACCTCAACGCAAGGTGGCCTACAAATTAAATACACAATAGTTAAAACATACCAAAAAAATCCACATTAAAAGTTAAATTAAACTACATGTCAAGTCTCTCTTATCTGAAATGCTTGGGACCTGGAGTGTTTTGGATTTCAGATTGTTGTGGATTTTGGAATTCAGTGGGCCCTTGGTATCTGCTGGAGTTTGGTTCCAGGATCCCTCATGGATAACAAAATCCATGGATACTCGAGTCCCATTAAATACAGTGGCATAGTAAAATGTTGTCCCTTATATAAAATGAAAAATCAAGACTTGCTATTTGGAATTTATACTTTTTGGGAACGCTTGAATCCATGGATAAAAATATCCTGTAAATAAGAAAGGCTGGATGTATTTGCATATACATAATGAAATATCTTGGAGATGGGACTCACGTTTAAACATAAAATTCATTTTATCTTTTGTATACACCTTATAAACATATCCTGAAGGTAATTTTCCACATAATATTTGTAATGATTTTATGTATGAAACCAAGTTTGCATCAGAAAGTCAAGATGACACTTTCTCAGCCACCGTGGTGTAGTAGGATAAGAGGATAAGAGGAGAATTACTGGATAGGGCTCAGAAGTCTATTGAAGCCAATGCTCTCTTTTCAAAATGAAGAAGAGCATTTCAACATTATACAGGTTGAGTCTTCCTTATACAGAATTCAGAAATCTGAAATACTCTAAAAGCCAACACTTTTTTTCATGGGCAGCTGAGATAGTGACATTTTTGTTTCTGATGGTTCAACATATATAAACTTTGTTCAATGGACAAAATGATTCAATGGACAAAACTGCTGTTTATAAAATTATCTTCAGGCTCTGTGTAGAAGGTATATATGAGACTTAAATTAACTTTTGTGCTTAGACTTGAGTCCCATCTCCAAGATATTGTGTACCTACAGACAAATATAGGTATTCTGAAGTCCACCTACCCCCCTGCCCCAAATTTCAAAACACTTCTGGTCCCAAACATTTCAGATAAGGGAGAGCCAACATATGGTACATTTCCTGTCTTTCAGAGTGATGTGACTGAACATATTGCTCCACCATTTCTCACCCAGAGAGAGTGTATGTGTGTGTTGTGTGCCTTCAAGTCATTTCCAACTTATGGCAACCCTATCCTGGGGTTTTCTTGGCAAGGTCTGTTGGGAGGAAGTATGCCATTGCCTTTTCCTGAGAGAGTGTGAATTAAGCTCACCCAGTGAGTTTCATGGCCAAGCTGAAAATTGAACCCTGGTCTCCAGAATTGTCGTCCAGAGAGAAACCCAAATGAAGTCTATGCTTGACCCTGACCTGAGCTGTTCTGTGACTCAGTGGCCTCTGCTCCATCTGACGCCTGAAGATCAGGAGGCCATGGCCCTTCCTCTTGCTCTAGCTGGGAAACAAGGTCAGGTTTGGGAGCTGGCATTCCCATGTGGCGGAAAAAAAGAGAAAGAACAGGGAATCATTAGAAGGAACACATTGTACATGAAAATTCAGCACATTCTGCCTAATGGATAGGTGGAATAGTTTTATTGTAATTTGAATTATAGTGGACCCTCCACATTCTCTAGCGTTAGAGGCACAGCACTTGACCTTTTTCATTTGTTGTCTGATTATTTTTATCTAATTCTATCTTGTATTATTATTTTTATAGGTATTTTGTAGAATGTATGCCATTGGCAGGTTTCATTTTTATCGATTTTATTGTTTGTATGGACAGCGCTGTGTAAATCTACAGCGCTACATAAATAAAGTATAATAGTAATAATAATAAACAGTCAAAGCTGGAAATGCGGAAGACCAACTGTACGACATATTTCTTCTGGAGGGCAATTGAGGACCACCAAAATGGTGAAAGGTCTGGGAACCTTTCGCTATGAGGATCAGTTTAGGAATCCCACCAACAGAGTGGCCCTAGCTCTTTCCTATGAACCAAAAGTCCATCCTTCAAATTTGCTTTTCTCTCTGTGGCTTTAGGTAGTCCTTTGGTTCAGGATCAGCTGGATTAAGCTGGGTTGGTTTACTTTAACCCACATCATTTTTTAAATTATTTTTTAAAATTGATTATTCATTTATTAAAAAGAAGTATGACTAGTATTACTATTTTCCAATCCTCTTCCTGGAACAACCATGATTGTTTGAACTTAAACATTTCAACTTGAACAATATATTGGCAGTCCTTATTAGACTGGTATCCAGCATCAGCTACTTCTTTTTAACCCCTTTATTTTATAGAGCAAGAAATTTTGGCTGTTCGGAAACAAATCCTTTGGTTAACATTTGTTCTACTAAAAGAACAGCACTTTGTAGTTTTATTACATATAATCTACACATAATGAGATTCAACAGGTATAAGCAGTAAAAAAAAACTTGGTGTTTTATTGAAAGGCATAAATCATATCAAATCCTAATAATATTGGATTGTTAATGTTAGAAAGAATTAAAACATCACTGATCAAGCTTTCTAATACATAGAATAATGTTTCACAATATTAATATAATAAAAAAGATTGGGAAGAGGAGGAATGAGTAGAGCCTCCACATCTTGCCCTGCCCCACGGCTTGAGAACCACTGCCTTACCCAATGAGGCCACATTCTCATAATTCTCCATCATGGTCGCCGTGTACAAGAGTCTTTGGTTCAGGTCCAGAAGAGCCCATTCCTCTTCCGTGAAATAGACAGCCACATCCTCAAAGGTCGCTGGACCCTGTAAGAGCAAAAAATCAACAACGCCCTTGCTCAGTCTCTGTTACCTCCTGTCAAGTCTTACCTGGAGAAGGCCTCCTCGGATGAAGGGGAAGAGGTGAGCCAGGCACTCTTTTTATTTATATATTTATTGTATATACTGGACTCATGTATAAGTCGATCTCACGTATAAGTCTAGAGCATGTTTTGGGACCAAAATTATGGATTTTGATATGACCCATGGATAACTCTAGGGTAAAACTTAGGGGCATGTAACAAAGGATCTCAATGATAAAGCAAAGGAAAACAATGCAAAAAAACCTTATAAAATCCCAGCAGACATAACTTTGTGCTCGCTTTAAAGGCTGGATGAATGAGAGAACAGAGGGAGGCCAGTGCTGCCAGGACAAATCACACTGTTTCTTTTCACCAGGGGATGGTTCCCTTTTTCAAACATGAGAATTAAATTACCAGTACCTGCATTGATCCATGGATACATCAACTCAGGTGTTTTGGGTTTCAATTTTTTGACCTAAATATCTAGACTTATACATGAGTACAGTATATATATACAAATCCAATAACATCCAAACTATGATACCTTTATTGGGCCAACCAAAATGCACAATTACATGTTGCAAGCTTTCAAAGGCATACTGGTTTCTTCATCAGGCAAACAGGAGAAAGAAATTGAAAATGTTAGTCATAGGCCTGCATTTTCCCTATCTATCTAAGGAGGGGGAAAGAGAATGATTTTTTTTCCATCACAAAGGAGTTATCTGCTTCCTATAAATGACCCCAGTGCTTCTTTTGCTTAAGGATTAGGCTAGACTGGCATGTCCTGGTCAAAGATTAGTTTGGCCACTGATAAGAAACTTCTGCAGCCCTATATCTGTAACCCCTGAACACAGCATTTTCATCCCTCATTCTGAGGCACCCGGGCATATTCTGCTTTTCTGCAAATAAACTATGAATCCTTTTCAAACAACACTCAGCCCTAAGTCAGTTTCTCTGCCTCCAAGGCTGTCTCTTTTTGAGAGTGTGAGCTGACAGGTCAGCATTCTGGACACAGCATTCTGGACAAGTTTCTGAACAGTTTCCAAAGGCAGCTCCATGTAGAGCGTGATACAGCAGTCTAAACGGGATGTAATCAAGACATGTGTCACCGTAGCCAGAACTAGTGTCTCAAGGAATGGGCACAACTGGCACATTAGCTTTAAATGTGCAAATGCACAGCCCAATCTATCCTAGATTAACATAGTTATTCAAAGATATAGCTGTGTTAGTCTGTAGAATCAGTATGTAGAGAGATCTTGTAGCACCTTTGAGACTGATGCATCTGAGGAAGTAGACTGAAGACTATGAAACCTCATGCCGCCAACTTCTTTATTTCAGTTAGCCTCAAAGGTTCTACAAGATCTCTCTACATACTAACATGGCTATGTCTCTGATTTACAGATGGATAGACTCGATCAATGAAGCCCCAGCCCAGTCTGCAACGCCTGGCAAGGGCAAGGTGACTTGGAGGTCTCTCATTAATTTGCTGTCGTGCAACTTCAAGTCATTTCCAACTGATGGCAACCTTAAGGCAAACCTATCCTGGAGTTTTCTTGGCATGTTTCTTCAGTGCAGGGTTCTCATAATTATGAGTTGCCATTGCCATTCTCTGAGGCTGAGAGTGTGTAACTTGCTCAAGATCTCCCAGTGGGTTTCACGGCCAAACTAGGATTCTAACTCTGGTCTCCATAATTCCTCTGCAAAAATTTTGTAATATCTCGCTATAATGCCACCAGGCCCTGGCAATTCCCCTGATTTACACTGTTTGATAGCCTCCATTACCTCCATTTTTGTTGTAGATTTGTCTAACTCCTCTTTCTGTTCTTCCGTTATTTTCCAAATTTCTTTACTATCTAAATATTTACTCAAAACAAAACTATCTACGGATTGTTCTTGATATAACTCAGAATAAAATTCATAAAATTTTTCCATAATATTGTCTTGTGAAGTATATATCACTTTTCTTTTATTTCTGTGATGTATCTCTTTTCTCATTCTTTTCTCAATCTGTGGGCGAGTGACTTCCCAGGCTTGTTTGCGTGCTCAAAATTATCTTGTTTTACTATTTTCAGTTTTTCCCCCATTTCACTTATTACTTCTCTCTCCTATTGTAGCCAAGGGTCCGTTTCGGGGAATTTATTATTATTGTTATTAGCTCAAATATTGCAAGAGGAGGGCCTGCTACGACGGCCCTGAAGAATCTCCTCCCATTGTGTATACGGAGTAGACCAGGGGATCCCAATAAATGGAGCTGAGACAGACTTCTAAAATTAATATCCAATTTATTTATAAGGGGAAAAACACATACGATTCACTAGCATACACACACTCATACAAGGCTTGGGAAATCAAGAGTGGAAATAGGGAATAGTTCAAGGCAGTACTAGGGCTATACTTACTCCAGTAGGCTTCTTCAGGAGTCCAAATGGAATATGATGATGTTGGCATGAGGCTCAGCCATAGAATGACTGGGCAGGAATCAGGAGTCAGGAGCCAGGTCAGGGTTCAAAGAGACAGAGCTTGCCCCTGAAATCCAGACTGGCCCAGTGAACAGGCAAATCTGATGATACTTATAGGCCAAATCTTGCTTCTGCCAAAGGTGCTTGATGGTGAGAACAAAAGGTGTTTGGTTGCTTGGGCTTTGTAAACAAAGGCTTTGCTTTGTCTTGTTGAGGCAAAGTGGTCTGACAACAATCAGGGGGAGAAGGTAGAGGAGTTAAGTTAATGACTGGCTCATCAAGTGTGAGACCTAAACCAAAAAGATTTTATTCTTGATGGTTTTTCTTTTAGCAACTCCCAAACCTCTCTGTGGGGAATTTCCAAAGTGTGGCTTCTCAGGGGTCTTATGAGGCTGGCTCATCTGCCTACCTGACCCACTGCTTCCAGGACTATGGCTGTTGGCCTGGCAAGTCAGTTTGGGGTCATGAAGAAACTCCACACACACTCCAAAATTTATTAAAATCCATATGTGGTAACACTATGGCTTCTGCAACAATTTTGCCTCTTCAGTTACCTTTTTATTTCCTGGATGTCTTTTCAGATCCTCTTCTTTTTCCTTTTAGTGCATTAGAAATTTCCATCATTTTCTTTTTCTCGCCTTCTGCCGAATTATATTTTTTGGAGTAAAAAAACCTCTGGGAACTGTTTTGCTGGCACCCCAAACAATTGCTAATTTCACTTCTTGATATATAATTTCTTTTTTAAAAAAATTAATTGTTTCTTTTGCTTTGTTCACCACTTTCTCGTGCTTCAACAACTCCTCATTCAATTTCCAACTCAACATTTTCTGAGGTTCCTTCAACTTCAATGACAAAATTGGGTTGTGGTTCGACATAATTCTATTTTGAATCTCCATGTTTCTCAAATTTTTAGTTAGTGTTTTAGAAATGAAGAATAAATCTATCCACAACAGGGACTCAAGCCTTTCGGAAAAGGTATAAGTCTTTTCCTGGTTATACAAATACCTCCACGCCTCTATTACTGATAGATCTTCCGTCATTCTAAAAAAGGATCTGGGAAGTTTACCCTGTTTTTCTTTAAGGGGCTGTACAGACCACCCCTTTTAGTGCTGGATCGGGGCAATGGCAACTACATGCTGCGGTCCCAATCTCACCTTTCCATGGCGCAAAAAGGAGCTGGAAAAAGTGGCTATTTTTTGTACCCCAGAAAGGGCAACATAGCCACCGGCGCTGTGTCTTTTCGGGGCTCCTTTTGGTGCTGTGTTAGAGGAACACCATGCACTATGTGGCACAGCGCGCAGTGTCACATCAGTCTGGAGGCAAAGTCAGGGCATGCATCATACAAATTCCACGCCCCGAATCTGACCGTAGGCTGGCCTTAATGACCGGTCTGTATAGCCCCTAATACTTTTGTCTGCTTTCCTCTCCATCCTTCTTTCCAGAACTCTCTTGAAATCACCCATTTTCGTATTCTATCTCTATTATTCTATCCTATACAGTCGGCCCTTCTTATACACGGATTTTTAATACACGGATTCAAACATACATGGTTTTAAAGTGTTCAAAAAAAGTATAAATTTCAAATATCAAACCTTGATTTTCCATTTTTTATAAAGGACACAATTTTGCTATGCCATTATATTTAATGGGACTTGAGCATAAACGGATTTTGTTATACACGGGGGATCTTGGAACCAAACCTCAGCGTATAACAAGGGTCCGCTGTACCTCCTTACATTTATCTACAATTTCTAACCTGAGCTGGTTTTGCCTCCGTGCTTTTTCTTTTCTCTCTTTTCTTCTGCCTTCCTCTTCGGGACGATCTGGCTCGACCTGCCATTCTGCAGAGATAAGGAAAAATATAACTATCTTATCAGCATCCTCTCAGCCTCACAAACCATTGCTTCCTCCCCTCTCCCAGCAGCAGACGCTTTGGCAATGGAGCATAGGAAGGGAATGGAAAGGCTCGGATCTTGGGAATTTTTTTTCTTTTTGCGGGACTACACCTCCCAGAAATTCTCATCAGCAAGGGCCAAAACACACTGCAGAAATAATCCAGTTTGAGACTGGTTTAACTCCCCTGGTGCAGTGCTAAGAAATCCTGGGAACTGTACTTTGTAGTGGCACCAGAGCTCCCTGGAAGAGAAGGCTAAATGCCTCTCACAAAACTACAGTTTCCATAATTACCTGTCATTAACCCAAGGCAGTCTCAACATGGATCATTTCTGCAGACCTTGGAAAACTACAAATCCCAGGATCCCATAGTAATGGAGCTACAGCACTTAAAGTGGTGTCAAACTGCATTATTTCTGCAGTGTAGATGCCCCCTAAGAACTCTAAATAACCGCTCCCTGAACTACAAGTCCCAGGGATGGAGCTGCAGCACTTAAAAGTGCCATTTGTAATTGCTGTTGTATTATACTAATATAAATATAATATAAAACAATATATATTTATATTTATAAAATATAAATATAATATATATACTAATATATTACATATATATATATATATATATATTAGTATATATATAATAGTATATATATTAGTTTAATACCCCTGCGTCGAAATAATACAGTGTGACACCACTTTTAAGTGCCATTTGTTATTGTTGCTGTATTATAGTAATATAAATATAATATAAAACAATATATATTTATAAATATATTATAAATATACATTTTATAGAATATAAATATAATAAATATAACGTAATATATATATTATGCTGATATATTACTAGTGCAGATCCCAGAGGGCTCCATAAAAAAATGGGAACTGCAGTACAGAGCCACGTGGCCACCACCTACTTCTCTTGCAAGGCTCCTCTGCCTTTAAAAGTTACCTGGAGCCCTAATGACCAATGAATATTGGGGAGCTGGGTAGGAATGGGGCTCCCCCAGATGAACTTCTGCCCTTCCTGCTGCTGCTGCTGCTCCAAGGATCAGGGGAAGAGGCACTCCTGGGGAAATGGCTGACTGCTGCCCACTGAGAGGGAAGAGTGAGTCCAGCGTTCCCAGGGCAGCAGGACACAGCCCTGCATTCCTTGGCTTAAAAGGAGTAGGCACTGCAATGGTTAAAGCCAGAGAGAATGGAATCCTAGAGCGGACGCTGGAGGACGAGCAGGAGGAGAAGAGGGTGGGGGACCCACGTCCGGTGCACAGGAGTGCAACATTTATTGACTTCCCCCAGATCAATCAGCTCTACAAGAATGGTTCCGGGATAGATAGATAGATAGACAGACAGACAGACAAACAACAACATATACAACAACAAAAACAAATGGCCCTTAAAAGTCTTGTCAAACTATATATATTATATTATATATTATATTAATATTATTATTAATACAACAATAACAAATGGCCCTTGTCGTGTCAAACTGTATACAGTATTAAATATATTTTATGTTATATTTATATTAGTATTAGTAATATATTAGTATAATATATATTATATTATATTTATTATATTTATATTCTATAAATTTTATATTTATAATGTATTTATAAATATAAATATATTATTTTATATTCTATTTCTATTAGTATAACACAGCAACATTAACAAATGGCACTTAAAAGTGGTGTCACACTGTATTATTTTGACATGGGTATTATACTAATATATATACTAATATATATTGTGTGTGTATATATATATATAATATTTATAAATATAAATATATATTATTTTATATTTTATTTATATTTTTATTACATAACAACAATAACAAATGGCACTTAAAAGTGGTGTCAAACTATTATTTTCACACAGGGATATTATACTAATAACATATACTGCATTATCTTATGTTTATTATATTTATATAATATATATTTATATTATATTTATAAATATAAATATTTATTTTTCTATCATATTTATATTAGTATAATACCCCCGTGTCAAAATAATAGTTTGACACCACTTTTAAGTGCCATGTTATTGTTATTTATTCATTTATCTTTTTTAAAATGTATTTTATTCTTTTAATAGCTATCTGTTTTAACATTCTAATAATTTCATTCTTTTTTAATGCACCTCTTTTCTATGTCTTTAATTGTATTGTTCTTTTAATGAGTCCCAGTTCAGGGAAGAGAGTGGGATACAAATAAATATAATAATATAAATATTAAACATTAAAATGATTAAAATAACTTGTTGTGTTTCTTCAAGTTGTTTCTGACTTATGGCGACCCTATCATGGAGTTTTCTTGGCAATATTCCTCTGAGGCTGAGAGAGTGGGTTTCATTGCTGAACTCGAGTCATAGGCTGCATCCACACTGCAGAAATAACCCAGTTTGACACCATTTCTACTGGCATGGCTCAATGCTATAGAATTCTGGGAATTGTAGTTTGTTGTGGCACCTGAGCTCTGACAGAGAAGGCTCAGTGTCTCACAAAACAACCGTTCCCAAAATTCCATAGCATGGAGCCACGACAGTTAAAGTGCTATAAAACTGCATTATTTCTGCAGTGCAGGTTCACTTTACACCTGCATCTGAGAAAGCAGACCTAAGAGAGAACAGGAAATAAGTACAAGAAGGGAATTATTTAGTCCTTCAGATGCTGGATTCACATATCCCAGCAGCCCCAGACAGGATAGTCAAAAGATGAGGGATGCTAGGTGCTGCACTGCAAAAGTCTGGGGGCTTCTCTTTCTGTATGTAAAAACATCTGATATTAAACTCCTCTTAGCATCTTCTCCCTTTTTAGAGTCTGGGAAGTGGCTGGAGTGTTAGTCAAAGCATCTGCCATGGACCTTGAAACAGTGGTACATGCTCTGGTAACCTCTAGATTGGATTTCTGCAATGCGCTCTACATGGGGCAACCCTTATACCAAACCCGGAAGCTACAGCTGGTACAGAATATGGCAGCCAGGCTGATCACTGGTACTTCCAGGACCAGCTATATTACATCTGTGCAAAAAGACCTGCATTGGCTGCCTATTCGCTTCTGGGCACAGTATAAGGTGTTGCTGATTACCTATAAAGCCCTATATGGCTTGGGCCCAGGATACCTGAAGGACCACCTCTCCCCATACATTCCGCCCCGCACCCTCAGAACTTCTGGGCAGCAATTACTTAGGGTTCCAGGGGCCAGGCTTACCTCCACAATGAGGAGGACGTATTCCATCGCTGCCCCGGCCCTTTGGAACACGCTGCCCACAGAGCTCCACTCGGCCACCTCCCTGGCTCAGTTCAGAAGGGATTTAAAAACCTTCTTATTCCAAGCTGCATTCCCCGAATGAAGTTCCAGCTGGCCTTCCTCCCTCTTTTGTTGGCAAGATGGTTGGCTGATGGGGTTTTTTAATTCGTTTTTAATATGTGTATTTTGTGTATCTTACTGTACTTGCTATGTGTATTTTGTTGTGTTTTACTGTACAGTATTTGAT
>NC_056523.1:9723148-9748023 GCF_019175285.1 Sceloporus undulatus
ACCCTCAGAACTTCTGGGCAGCAATTACTTAGGGTTCCAGGGGCCAGGCTTACCTCCACAATGAGGAGGACGTATTCCATCGCTGCCCCGGCCCTTTGGAACACGCTGCCCACAGAGCTCCACTCGGCCACCTCCCTGGCTCAGTTCAGAAGGGATTTAAAAACCTTCTTATTCCAAGCTGCATTCCCCGAATGAAGTTCCAGCTGGCCTTCCTCCCTCTTTTGTTGGCAAGATGGTTGGCTGATGGGGTTTTTTAATTCGTTTTTAATATGTGTATTTTGTGTATCTTACTGTACAGTACTTGCTATGTGTATTTTGTTGTGTTTTACTGTACAGTATTTGATTTTATTATGTTGTTCACCGCCCTGATCATTGGAAGGGCGGTATACAAATAAAAATTGTATTATTATTTATTAACTAAAGAGTAGCATTGCCAAATCTAAGGACCTGGCCTTGAGTCTCCAGTTTTCATAGGTCATCTCCATGCAGGAAATCAAACTGCACATTCTCCAATTTTGCTGGGTTTCACCATAGGCAAGAAGAAAGGATTGTGCTCACTTAGGAAACCACCAGCTTCCCATAATTTCCTAAGATTCATTCATTTTTGCAACATACAAAGACTCTCCAGGAGGTCTGTGGATTTACCTAATTAGCTTGCTTCCTTCCCTCCCAGATGTTGCTGTGCCAGGGCTCACCCTCCAATCTGCTCTGCATCCACCTTTAGCCTAGGAGCAAGGTCAGGCTAGATTAAATGTTCCTTATCTTGTTTTCCTATCTTTCCCTAAGAAAAAAGGAATATGAAGTCGAAGGCTTTTATCTCCGACATCCATAATTTTTTGTGGGATGTGTCTGTGTTCTAGAAGAGTTTATTCCTGATGTTTTGTCAGCATCTGTGGCTGGCATCTTCAGAGAATGCTGGCATGGAAGTGACTGGGGTATCTATACTGTGTGATCCTAGGTAGGGAGGAGTGATTTCCATGTTAATCTGTGTATTGTTCTGTTGTTGATGGAAGGGCCTCAGAGTGGGAGGATATGCAAAGGGGATTAGTGTCTGTTTAATTAGTGATCAGTGTCTGCTGGGAAAACCCCTGACCCTGGGTGGACCATGCCAACAACTATCAGGTCAGAATACACAGGGAAGCCACTGATATCCACAAATACCTGGACAACTTCAACAGGAAAGAAGAAATAATTAAAGTAACAGAGTTTAGCTACCAGTCCTGAAAAATAACAAAATCAGGACTCAGCAAATGCAAATTAAAAACTACCCACGGAAGGGTGATGAAACCAACTGCAATTTTGGTATTGCTGGACTTCACTGTCTCCTGAGATGCACCTTTGGGCTCATCCACCACAGCTGGTTTTATGTCCTTAGCGTGACAAGCAATGCACGTGTGCGAATTAGAATCAGTTGAACATTTTATTGAAACGGAGAAAGAAGATAGTATTTGTGACACAGGTCAACAAAACCCAGTGCTACCGTAAATAATAATAATTATTATTAATATTAATACTATATTGTAATTACAGTTGAACATAGGAAAAATCATCCATATACATATGTACACACAAGCTGTTGGCCTGAACCAGCATTGCCAGACTGAAAACTGAAGAGGGCTCCAGATTGTGAATATTTACATAGAAGAGGGAATTTCAGCAGGTATGGCTTGCTACCTGTGTGTGATAAGCAGCCCCTGTTGAAATTCCCTCTTCTACACAACCGTTAAAAGAATAGGAGCCCTCTCCAGTTTTCACTCTGACAACCCTAGGGTGAGAACTAAAGACAACTGTTTAATTGGCTATGTTCAAAATAGTAAACACCATCCCTCCCTTTTCACCTCTCAGCTAAATTTCCCATAGAGAGGAGCCTTGGGCCTGTGTGAGATTTGTCATCACAGTCCTCTACCTTCACTTTTATCCTATCCTTTGATGTTCCACCAGCCCCATTTTCAGGAACTTCTACATTTGAAAGAATGTTTTTGCTGCAGTCGCCTTCCTTGGATTGGTTCCTCTGGGAATTGTTCGATTGCCGATGGGTCGCCTGATGCTTGTACAAACTCGATGTGTAGGTGAATCTTTTTCCGCACTCCAGACACGTGTAAGGTTTTTCTCCCGTGTGGATCCTCTCATGCCGAACCAAGTCCGCTTTGTCCCGAAACCCTTTCATGCAGACAAAGCACCAGTGCTTCTTTTGCCCCCTGCGGCTCAGGCTTCTCCTCATGTCTTTCAATCCTCCAGCTATGCTTGCCACAGGTCTGAGATGCTCATTCTTGGTCGGCCAGTTGTTCAAGGTGTCTCTATTGCTGAAGACACTGGCGATGTCCTCTTGTGGTGTTATCGGTGCCGTGTGGCTGTTTCCTAGGTTCACACCTACTTCCTCATCACCTGTGGAAAAAAAGCCAGAAAAAGACAATCTAAGGAAAGCAAAATGAATTAAAATATCATTTCATTCACCTTTATTTTATGGCAACAGGCTTTGGAGGAGTATGTTGCTTTTGAGAACTACAGTGCTTGCGCTTACATATCTCTCATATAGGATTCAGCTATAACAGACATTGTTCAGTATACAAAGCGATCTTTTGCATACCAATTTTCTAGACTAACATAGCTATGTCTCAGAAGAGATGTTCTTGTTATGTTAGATCCACTCTGACTTGGATGCTATAATTGATGCACATCTCGTGCACGTAGCTTTGGCTCCTGTTTGTCCAGTTACAATGGATACTTTTCCATTTGTGGACAGGATTCTTGGAGAGATCAGAGCCACATGTGTTAGATCCTTGTCCTACCTGGCTTATTAAAAAGCTGGGGGGGGGGGAAACAGTTGAGCGGAAAGAGAGTGGTCAATTTAGGCTATGTGGTCATGTTGTAGAAGAGTTTATTCCTGACGTTTCACCAGCATCTGTGGCTGGCATCTTCAAAGAAGGTACCAGCCAGATGCTGGCAAAACGTCAGGAAGAAACTCTTCTAGAACATGGCCACATAGCCTGAAAAACCCACAAAAAATTATGTCAGGATTAAACTCTTTTCACTTTGGCAGACTAGTTGCTTAAGAGGAATGGGCCAAAATATGCTGGATTTTTTGCTTTCTGCTTTATTTAAATGGCTTATAAATTTAAAAAATAAGTTTTAATTCTTTGATAGTTCAATTAAATCATTAACTTTTGTGCTCAGTGGATTTTTAGCTGTGTCTCTTTGAACTCCTGCAAGCTGCCTTGCGTCCCAGGCTTTATTTACACTGTAAAAATAATATAGAGTATGTTATAATAATTCAGACAGGATATAAGTAAGGCATGTGTCATCATGGCAAGATCAGACATCTCTAGGAATAGGTTCAACTGGCATGCAAACTTTAACTGTAGATGTACCTCTTGCCACCAGAACAAACTAGTTCAGGACCTGAACAAATCCACACTCAAACTGTGGAACTTTGTCTTCAGCAGGAGTAGGGATGATGAATCATTATTTACTGATCTGCCTTGTGAATGACCAGAAGCATTTCTGGTCACTTTAAGCGATGGAGCTCCATCCATCCTGTGAACTCCTGAGATATGTAGTTTGACAAGATCTTTAGCCTTCACTGTCAAAGACTGCTGGTGCCTCACAAAACTACATATCCCAGGAATCACTAGGGTGGAGCCACAGCAGCTAAAGTGGTGTCAAACTGCATTATTTCTAAAGTGTGATGCACCTCCAAACTAGGAAAATGGCAAGATATATTTAAATATAGCCATCACCAGCACACCACCTTTTATAATGGGGGGAGCCTATACAAAAGCCACCAAACAATGGTGATGTGATGTGGATATGGAAATCTGGAAAAATCCACCAGGTCTGAAGTGGGTTCTCTCAGATCGGCAGGATCTGATCCCTCCTCCCCACAAGGACTTGCTCTGTCCCTACCTGTGTAGTGTTTGCCTTCCAGATGTTTTCTCTTGTGCCTGTTGAGAGCAGGTTTCTGTGTGAAGCTTTGGCCACACTCGAGGCAGCTATAAGGCCGCTCTCCTGTGTGGACTGTCTGGTGCCGAAGGACTTGAGAAACGTCCCGGAAGCTCTTCCCACACTCCAGGCATTCGGGACGTTTGCGACCTCCTATGTGGTTCCTTGGAGGCCTGATGGTGATTTCAAAACCTGTAAAGCCAGAAACAAGAGCAGTCTGAATGTATATATATAAAACCATATGAAGTGTTTAATTTGAGAAGTAGGTACAGACAGACATGTGGTACACTGGGCCCTTGGTATCTGCTTGGGTCTGGTTCCAGGACCTCCCAGTGGATACCAAAATCTGTGAATGCTCACGTCCTATTAAATACAATGGCATAATAAAAAGGTGTCTCTTGTATAGAATGGCAAAATCAATGTTTGCTTTTGGGTTCTACTATCCATGGCCTGAATAAAGAGGAATCTGTACATAAGGAATCTGTAGATACAGAGGGCCAACTGTAATCTTTAGGTGCATGGAATGATTGCATGTTTGAAAAGGAATCCCACTTCTGGCTCATTTGAAAAGCCCCCACAAATGCCAGCACATGATTTACACCTTTATAGATTGAGAAGAACTACCATTTTTATCAGAGGTGGACAAAGAGCAGCTCTTGGCCCACCTACGGCCTTTGGCGACCTGCAGAACTTAGCAGCTATTTCGGCATCCCTCTTGACTCTCTGGATCACCCATGTTCTGCCTCTCCCTCCCCTGCAAAGGAAATAATTATCTCTCCTGGAAGTCTTCAGGGGCTGCAATTCATTTTTTAAATATCCCTAATATGGAGGATCTCATTTTTACGTGTCATGATACTAATAGTAAAATCATCCTTTGAATCTGGATCTTTAGCAGTCAAAACAGAGCCTACCATTCATGTACGAAAGGGAAATATTAGTAGGCTTCAGGACACCCAAAGAAACACTAAACATATTCAAAAATTACAATGGAAAGAATCCAAAACAATCCAAAACTGCCCCATGTGACAGCTAAGTATACCCTGCTGTCTTAGAATGGCAAGTACTGAGAGGAGGCTGGGGAGATTCTAGGAGCTGTAGTCCAAAAAAGTAACATTTGCAGACTCAATTAGATGAAAACCACAGGTTTCGCTCTGTACCTGGGAAGTCCTTGTCTTCTGAATGTTTTCTCAGGTGTCTATTCAGAGCTGGTTTTTGGGTGAAGCTCTGCCCACACTCGGAACAGGCATACGGTTTCTCGCCTGTGTGAACCGTCTGATGCCGAAGGACGTGCGAAAGGTCCCGGAAACTCTTCCCACACTCCGGGCACTCGGGACGCTTACGCCCCGAATGCTGTGTCTTTTGGTGCCTCTCCAGTTGCAAGGCGTCCAGAAAGCTTTCGCCACATTCAAGGCACCAGTGCCCATGTTCCTCCAGGCGAACTACTGTCTCATATACGCCTTCGCTGCATAGGGTGGCTTCCTCCCACCCCTCAAGCGGCTCCGTCCCATTCTCGTTCGCCTCCAGCCCATGGCTGATCTCAAGCAGGTCGGATTGTCCTGATAAAGTCCCGAGGAGCACGGGCAGTTCGGAAATGCCTTGGTGATGAGATGTGTCCACCTTATTCTCATTCATGGTTCTCTTGCTGGAAGAAAGAGCATAAGCATCCGGGCATCTGATGCTCCCTGGATCAGAAGAGAGAGAAAGTGAGATTGGGTTTTGGATAGACAAGATTTAAAAAACAAAAAACAGATGAAAAGCCTTGGCTGAGAGTCAGTAGAGACCAGTCTCCTGTCTTGGTCTAGAAATTTCAGTCAAAAACGTGACCAAAAAAACCCTGAGCCAACTTATCCACAGTTCAATATAGGTACTGTTGGTACTGTAAGAATGCTTACTGGCTGCTTCATTTTACACATACACATTTTTTAGTACTCAATAAAAAGTTTGCTAAAGTTTGCTAAAACATGTTGAACTGCTCTTCTTTTTCTTCGGTGAAAGATTCTATTTCTGTTCTTTCCATGTTATTTCTGCCTCTGCTACCAAATGTTTTGTTAAAGGATCAGTGCCCAGGAATATGTCAACTTTATAAATGAAAGCATAACTGTGCAGTCAGCCCTCCGTATCCACAGATTTTTATCTGCAGATTCAAGCATCCGTAGTTTGAAAAATAGTTGAAAAATATTTACATTAAAAAATGCAAAGCTTGATTTTGCCATTTTATATAAGGGATACAATTTTATTATGCCATTGTATATATAAGTCCATTGTAATCCATGGACTTCAGCATCCATGGATTTTGGTATCCATGGTGGGGTCCTGGAACCAAACTGCAGCAGATACTAGGGTCCCACTGTAGTTGGTTTAAAAAAATCTGGGTGTACTAGAGACCCTTTGGCCTTCTAAAAAAACAGCCTCATAATCCTCCCTAGGCCACACTTTGCCCACTGTTAAGGACCAGTGGTGGAGTCTCCATTTTTCGAGGTCTTTAAATAGAGGCTGGATGGCAATCTGTCAAGGATGCTTTGATTGTGAGTTCCTGCATGGCAGAATGGCGTTGAGCTGAATGGCCCTTGTGGTCTTTTCCAACTCTATGATTCTATGACCATTGTTACTTCCAAGCCCAGAGAAAAGCATCTTCCACCATACCTGATGATCTGAGTTCCTGACCATTGAAAAGCTGAGCTTCCCTGTGGACTGGTCTGCTTAGTCCTGAGCCCAATGGAGTCCAGTCTGTCTCAGGAGAGACTACAACCACCTCCTCACATGGCGCCAGCACCTTGAAAAAAGCAGAAACGATAACCATCAAGCCAGCCCTTCCATCCTTATCATGAGGGAGACTGAGGCAGCCATCTCAGGTAGCAGATGAAGGGTGTCATGAAAGAGCACCCTAAAAGTTAGGAAGAGGTGTTTGAGGGAATTTTCTAACACATATGTTGGAACAACTCAGCTGGCTTTACCTACTTTGCCCTTTAGCCTGGGTGTGTATGTTGGTGTGTGTGTGGGGGGGGGGGATGCCATTATGTCTTATAGTGAAACTGGGAGGAAAATATTCCAGGTCGCATCCACATTCTGCTTTTAGGGCAAAAAAATAAAATAAAAATAAAGTGCACGGATTGGGGACACCTGGCTTGACAACAGTACTGTACATGCGAAAGAGATCTAAGAGTTTTAGTAGACCACAGGTTGAACACAAGTCAGCAGTGTGATGAAGCAGTTAAAAAGGCCAATGCGATCCTAGGCTGCATTATGTAGGATGCCGGGCCATGAAAACTACTGGGTGACCATGGGCAAGCCACACTCTCTCAGCCTCAGGGGAAGGCAATGGCAAGCCTCTTCTGAAATCTTGAAAGAAAACCCCATGATAGGATTGCCTTAGGTTTGTCAGAAGTCTGAAACAACTTGAATGCGCACAACAACATACATACATATTTGTGTGTATGTCTGTAGCCACAAACAGTGGATGGCTGAATCCTACAGTTGGATTTATTTGCTTTTACAACCTGGATGTTGAGGCTGTACAGGTGCCCTCTTTTGGACTGGCAATATTCTCTTTATCTTTATCCACAGATTCAACCATTCATGGTTTGAAAACATTAAAAATATATAAATTCCAAAAAGCAAACCCTGATTTTGGCCATTTTATATAAGGGACATAATTTTACTATGCCATTGTATACGATGGGACTTGAGCATCCAGATTTTGGTATCCACTGGGGTGTGTGTGTGCGCGTGTGTCCTGGAACCACACCCCAGGAGATACCAAGGGGCCACTGTATATATGAATAATCAATTTTTAAAAACAGGAGATTTTCTTTTAAGGTCATTTAGGTTGCATCTGCACTGGAGAAACGATGCACAGCTGCAACTGCTATGGCTCCATTCTATGGAATCCTGGAATTTGTAGCTTGCTGTTGCACCGGAGCTCTCTCAGCAAGAAGGCTAAACATGCAAAACTACCAGAATCCCAGAGCATCAAGCCATGGCAGTTAAAGCAGCATCAATGCGCAGTCATTCTGCAGTGTAGCCTTGGTTTAAACCAAGATTTAATCCAATCCTGTATAGAAAGGCTTCCTGCCTCTTACCTTGACTTGTTGCTGCTGTTCTCTGAGAAAATGCTCTGCCAGGGCCACCGCTTGAGAGCAGACTTGGGGATAGTGGCTTCTGACCCAGCTTTGCATTTCTTGAGGTAGGATGGTCAGGAACTGCTCCAGGATCATCAACTCCAAGATCTGCTCCTTGGTGCGTCTATCCGGCATCAGCCATCGCCGACAACATTCCCGGAGCCTCTTGCAAACCTCCCGAGGACCTACAGCCTCCAGGTAGCGAAACTGCCGGAAATGTCGCCGCTGGGCCTCAGTTTTGACAGGGTCTTCTCCCGTGGCCCCTTCCTTCGCCACCACCCTGTTTCCTCCAAAATCTGGACCCTGAAAAGTTGCACCATTGTCCACCAAGAGCTGGGCCACCACTTCTCCGTTCGGCCACTGTTTGCCGTCTGTGACTACACCGCTCAAGTCCCAGGGCAATGTTTTTGACGGTTGTTGGATCCCACACTCAATGGGAACGGGCTGCACGGCCTTCAAGACCTCCTGCCATTGGGCTTCCCAGCGTTGAGCCAAGCCTTCCTCAGATCCTTGGACCAAATCTTGGGGAGCCACCCAACCTAGAAACTCTCCAATAGTCCCTACTTGGATTACCCGGGGGGTAATCCTTTCCCCTTCAGCATCTACGGTCTTTGCACGGGCTTCCTCCGCCATATTTCGATCCACATTGACACCATGTTGTGGAACATTCTGGATGGAGAAGTTCACAACTCCCCCAGACCTCAGTTCAGTAGCCATTTTGTCCGCCAATGTTTAAACAGAGGCAATGTCCCCATACAGCAGTCGCAAAGGACTCTTGGAAGTTTTCAACTGTACAATTACTCCTCAAAAGCAAGTCTGTTGAGTAAAAATAACAAACCAAATATTTGCTACTACCCTTTCAAAGGATATCTAAGCAGAAAGGATCGTGACAAAAGAGGCTACTCTTATCCATTGTATGAGAAATGCACATCTTTGTGGGTTGTATTCCGCTGGATTTCACATGAAGATATCTTGGTGATGCTCAAAAAATGAGAAGATCTCCAGTTAAAAGAGATCATTCATACCTGAATTGCAAATTGTGTGACCAGCAAAAGAAAATATTCATTTCGCTGAAAGAAAGAGAAACAAATGAGACTAACTGTTCAAGCGAAGACATACATGTTGATGATACAGTATGAAAGGAAAACCATATTTTAACCCAGTCGTTCCTAAGCTTTGGTTCTCCACATGTTTTGGACTTCACCTTCCAGAATTCAAGAATGTTGGTCAAGCTGGCTGGGGCTTCTGGAAGTTGAATTCCAAAACAAATGGAAGGCTAAAGTTTAGGAACCACTGATTTAACTATATTCTGAACTATGTAGTCCCAAGTTGTTGTTGCACCAAAATTTCCATCAACACAAGCCAAACTTCTTACCTTCTGGGGACAATGGGCACCATAGTCTCATAACATCTGGGGACCCAACAATGAGAAAGCTTGATTTTGTTCATCTTTCCTTTTCTCTGCCAACTTTTTTTCTCAGCAAAGTTGGATACCAAGAATTTGCATTTTGTGCAGCTGGATTAAAACAACCTGGAGAGACCTCAAAATGCTGCAAACTAATTAGGATCGCTTTACTAAACCTCAGCAGTTAGTTGGCCGGGTCACGCAAGCTAACGTTAGTGCAAGAGTGAGAATCACACAGCTTTGCAAATGTTGGACTGCAGTTCCCAGCACACCACATCACCATCTGCAATGGCTAGGAGTGCTGGGACTTGCAATCCAGTAACAAGATTCCCACCTCTGCCTTAATGCCACCTCTTCCTCCATTTAGGTCACCAGATATGAAATAATATCTTTCTATGTGTCTGTCTATCTACAGATAATGAACTCATCTATTTATTTTTTATTAAAATACAGTATTTATATCTCACCCTCTATCTAAAGACAGCAGGGTGATATACAATAAAACCAAGCTGATTCATTTAAAAGCGTGTAAACAAGACCGCTTCACCAATTTTAAAAGACTAAAATGTATTTTAAAGATTTTCAAAGGATTCATCTACACTGCAGAAATAAAGCACTTTGGCACCACTTTAACTGCCATGGCTCCATGCTATGCAATTCTAGGTTTTGGAGGGAACTGTCTATTGTAGAGATGGGAATCATTCAGCTCTCCATTCAGTTGTAGGACTGCAGTTCCCAGCATTCTTCCTCATTGGTTATGGTCGTTAGGGCTGCTGAGAGTTGCAACCCAACAATATCTTGAATGATAGCAATTCAGTTCAGTCCTATGCAAGTTTCCCAAAAAGCTAAGTCCCATTGAGTTCAATGTGACTTACTCCTGGTTAAGTGTATACAGGGCTGCATGTTAAATTCATGTTGAATTGTTGATTTTATTACACTTTTTTTCTGTCCTTTGTCCAATATGTTTAGAGTGGAATACACAATATCACATCCTTAGTCATTTTATCCATACCACAACTCTTCAAATAGGGAGCGACTGAACCTAAATCACAGAATAAACTTTGACAGAGAAGCCCCATGGAAATTTGAATTTGTGCAGCCCTAGTCCTGCATGGTGTAGTGGTTTGAGTGTTGGACTACAACTCTGCAAAGTAAGGTAGGGCGGAAAAATGAAATGCACAGATTTGGGATGGGCGACACCTGGCTGAATGAGACTACATGTGAAAGGGATCTAGGAGTCCAAGTAGACCACAAGTTGAACATGAGTCAACAGTGCGATGCGGCAGCTAAAAAAGCCAATGCGATTTTAGGCTGCATCAATAGAAGTATAGTGTCTAGAGCAGGGGTAGGCAACCCTTTTCAGCCGGGGGCCGGGTTGCTATCCCTCAGACAATTGGGGGGCCGAAGCCAAAAAATAAATAATTAAGAGCTTGTTCCCACTTAGGATTTGATACGAATTAAAATAAAACGCTTTTAATAAAATCGAATTAAAATAACACTGTTGTTATCCCGCTTTCAGAATCGCTTTATTCATCGTTCCCATCTCCATAAAAGGAAGTATTGGGCAATTAAAGTGGGAATGATAGGGTTGCTTTGATTGTGCTTCTGCAGGCAGGGGAGGTGGATGGGATTACTCTTGGCTGCTCTTCCAATCTCGGATTCTATGATATCAATTTGTAGTATGAATGCGCCCCAGGGATACAGAAAAGGGAAAGGGGCGGATTACTTTTCTTTCCTCTCTCAATGTGATGCAAGAATTATGAAGCGCTGTAAATTTTAACAGCGCTGTACATACAATCTTTTTTCGTTAGACGGTTCCCGAGGGCAGGCGAAACTAAAAGGGCAGTGGGAAACTAAAAAAGATTGTCTGTACAGCACTGTAATTTTACAGCGCTTATAAATAATAAGGTTACTCATAATAATAATAATAATGGGGGGGGTCACCGACTCCAACGATTCCTGAAAACTTAGAGCGCAAGTGACATCAAAGGCCATTTTTGTTGACTAGCTCTTACGGTCAGGAAGTTCTTCCTATGTTGCGGTGCAAACTCTTTCCTGTAGCTTGCGTCCATTGCCTAGGTCCTGTTCTCTGTGTCAGAAGGAAACAAGCTGCTCCATCTAATGTGACACTCCCTTCAAATACTTTACACAGTTAACATACCACCGTTTAAACTGTCTCTTCTCCAGGCTAAACATACTAAGCTCCGTAATCTGCTTCTCATAAGACAAAGTTACAGACCCTTCATCATTTGGTCCCCCTCCTTTGGATATTGCCCAGTTTCTCAATGTCCTTTTTTAATGGTGGTGCCCGAACTGGACACAATATGGGGTGGGCCTGATCAAAATAGAATAGGAGTGTCACTATTATTCCATGATCTCGAACACTACTCCCTATGGGATGCCGTCTAAACTTGCATTGACTTTCTAGCTGCTGCATTGCACTGTTGACTTATGTTCAACTGTGGGCTCTCTAGGACTCCACATCCTTTACATGTAGGTCTCCTTAACGCCAGGTGTCGCCTCCTATATCTATGCATTTCAAATTTTTTTGCCCTTCACTATAGTATCTTACATTTCCTGTTGGGACCCCACTTGAATCACTTCTCTCCAGGATGAAGAGGAGCCATTGCTGGACTTCTCTGGGTTTTGTCGATCACAACAACCAATTACAGATTACTAATGGCCGCACTGAAGGCGAAGCATACTGAACTGGTTTCAACAGGATGAAAATATCTGCTTGTTAAAACAATTCTAAGCACATGATGGGTTTTACTCTGATGTGCTTGCTTTTGCTTCCAGCGAGGCCTAAGAAAGAGGGCGGGATAGGACTGAAGACTTGCCCCTTACTGTTCGCCTTTGCAGGCAATTGCCAGACACAAGAAGGCAAGCCAGCCAGAGCCATGGGAGACCATATTAAATCTGCAAAGCCGCAGGGGGGTGAGTTGCAACTTGCAAAGCAGGAAAGGCAATCCATGCACCAGGGATTACACAGAAAAAGGGGGGCATGAAGGAAGGATGGTGCAACACTGTGCAATGCACGGGGGTCCCATGCATCAGCATCCAACGGTTTTGCTTGCGTTCCACTCACTTCTAGTTTCTTTTAGGCGTCCAGCAAAAGGTTGATGAACTCTATGCAATTTCTAGCAATTTGGGGGTATAGGGCACATGTGCATTTTTTTTACTCCATGCATTCTTCACATCCCATGACCCCATTTGCTTAGGATCCAGAGGTTTCCTTTTTGAGTTTTTGAGGGATATAGGCCACATGTTGTGCATTTTTAAACAAGATCCCATGATAAGGGGGTCCATACTTAGATCCAAAGATTTTATTGTTGAGGTCACTCACTTTGTGATCTCTTTTAGGGTCCCCGAAATGTTAAGGCACCTCTATGCACCTTTCTAGCTTTTGGAGGGTTGCTTTTTCTTTGAGTGCCACTCCTCAGAGAATCATAGGAACCCTAGAGTTCGGAAGAGATCCCCCACAGGTTATCCAATCCAAACCCCCCTTTGCCATGCAGGACTTCAAAATCAAAGCAACCACCAACAACATGGGTCATCCAGCCTCTTGTTTCAAAAGCTCCTAAGAAGGAGAAACCCCTTTCCCCCCCACATGATCTTTTTGGTGTCTTTGCCACATTTACAGTTTAGGGGATATAGGTGCGTTGCTGTGCATTTTTTTCAAAGCATAACTTTCTTCTGCTTCCTCCCTTGGATGGGATCCCTAGGCAGGTGCTAAGATGAAGGAGACATTTTTGCCAAGGAGAGGGACCCCCTGACAATGTGGCCAGGCTGTCATTTGCACATTGTGGAAATGTTTCAAATGGGGCTGGGCCATGGACATTGATGGGGCTCATCCTGCAAAGAAATGGGACCTATGCGGAAATGGGAAGTTATTTTATTTGCTTGACAGCCGTGTGGTGTAATCCCTGCTTGTCCATGACAGCTGACTTTGGGCAATTCACACTCTCTAAGCCTCAGCGGAAGGCCAGGCAAACCCCCTACGGAACAAACCCTTGCTAAGAAAAAACCTACTGTAGATTCCCCTTGGTGTCACCTCAGGTCCGGAAAGACTTGAAGGTACACAACAACAACAAATTTATAGGTTGCATGAGTGAAGTGGCTGGAGTTTTAGATTGTGATGGGTTCATCTACTTTAGAAATAAGCAGTTTCACCATACTTTTAAGTATTCAGACGATCTAGCCATGTTGGTTCTGGTCTCAGTATGAAAAGGGACCTGCAGCCACCTTGAGCCGGTTCAAAAGGAATTTGTAGTACAAGAGGTTATTTACTAGCTTTCACAGGGGGCATCTGAACTGCAGACCGCATGCAGTTTGGCACCACTGTAAGTGCTATGGCTGATCCTATGGAACCCCTGGATTTCTAACTTTGTAAGGTGTTTAGCTGCCTCTGCCCAAAAACGTTGCCAATTGGCCTCACACATTACAAATCTCAGGATTCTGTCGGTTGCAGCACCATAAGCAGATAAACAGTGGTGTCAGACTGTATTATTTCTACTGTGCAGATGCACGACTCTGGGAGACCTGGGTTCCAATTCAGCCATGAAAATGATGGTCTGGTCCTGAAAGCAGTAACCTGCCACAAAAAACAAATCACAACTGTGTTCGGTCACTGAGTTGGAAACGAACATGAAAGGTACACAACAAACAACACAACATTATGTCGTGGCCTTTAGAGGATCAAACGATCACCAGATTTTGTCTTGGCCTTCTTTACTTTTAGGGAGCCATACAAGTTTTGTTCATCCCAGAATATTGTCCAGCTCTGAAGAGACTTTTTAATATCCGGCTCCTAGTCCGTTCCTAAGACAGTGTGGTACAGTAGGTCGCGCACTGGACTAGGGCTCTGGCGGACCAGGGTTCGAATCCACACCCCGCCAAAAAACAATTGGGTGACTAGGGTAAGTCACGTTCTCTCAGGCTCATGGAAGATGGCAAAGGCACGCCCCCTGGAACAATCTTTGCTAAGAAAACCCCGTGCATAGGTTCACCTTAGACGTTGGAAACTACTCGAATGACACAACAATAAACAACAACAACATTACAAAGAGCAGGCACAAAATCTGGAACTTCCCGCCAGTCTCAGCCCACCAATGTCCCTAAAGCCATCCCAAAGATACCAATAATATAATAATAATAATAATAATAATATCATAATAATAATAATAATTACTTGTGGTGGTTGTGATCCATCAAGATTGCTGTGAAGTTGCGAGGCTGTTTTGACATTCCGCTCCTCGTGGTAAAGGCCAAACTTGGGGAAACTTGCTTTTTTGGACTAAAGCTCCCATAATCCTTGCAGCTAGCCCGGCCTTTTGGCATATAGAGCCTGATGCTCTTTATGGGGGGACTGGGAAGGGGAATCAAGATAGACATGGTTGTGACGAAGTTTTCTTTGTGCCCATCCCTTATGTGAAGGCCCCGTCTAGTCACCCTTCAACCTAACACTGCCACCAAATTATGTGACGCACAACCTTTCTATTTGTGGCAGGGCGCTTGGGACTTTGTTATCCCTCCGCGCCACCCGTGTTTTTAATTGTGAGTAGCGTGGAATTAACACAATTCCAGGCGAGTCCCTTCTGATATCAACACAAATAAATCTTTATTTACAGGAACGTTTAACCGCGTTGGTCTTAATCTGATATCTTATGTAATTTTTACTTTCTATTTGTTATCGTTACATTGGTGTTATAAATCTTAGCTAATCCCAATTCCTTATACCCTAAGATTTCCACTCCCTCCTTCTATTAAGTTCCTCTCTAAACTTAGACCTAACAGTCACCACAGGCTAACACTGTCCCGCAGGATATCACACCTCCAGCCACTCCCTTTCCTAGAGTCTGGAAGTATAACGGTAGGTGAGCCCTTCCACTCAAGACTCTCCCCTCCACCGTACTCTCTACCCTGGAAACCCTCACTCTCAGGATCCAAGCCCTAACTGCTTTCCCTCAGGAACTCATGGAACCCAGTCCTCTCTTGGACTAACTGCTTCCCTCAACTGTCAAATCCCAACTGTCCACCAACTGTCAAAACCAACGGACAATGAATGTTCAAAATCAATCCAAATTTTCTTGCTTTTGACCAAAGGTCATGCACAGCACAAACAAGTACAACAATACATCTACCAATATAACAGTAAACAATCCATGTACATTATCTCGTAATGTAGTTACCTCGGGTATCTGTACAGAATTTCTAAATAAACAAACAACAAATTGTCATTATGCTATTAAATTTTTTGTCAAATATATCATCGCCTTTACAGTTTATGGGCTTATCCCCGTTATTACTTGTTCCCTGATTTTTTTTAGCTGCTAATGCAACACAAAGCTACTTTCCAGGTTACCTATTTATTCAGGTCCAGTAGAAGGGGAAAGATCAATATCCTGTGGGTTCGACTGGGGCTGGTTTCTATCTAGGTGGGATGAACCTTTCTCTGGTTCTTGGTTAGAGAGGACAAAAATAACATGTAATGAACAAGGTCCTCTACCTCTTTGACACCCTCTACACAAGCGTGTTGCCACCAAGCCTCCGGAGATAATTCCCGGAAATGTTTGTCCAAAAACCCGCTGCATCCCCCCAGATCACACGGACTATTCCGTCACAATTCCCAGAAAATTCCATAATGTTAAAATGGCGGTATGTTTTGCCAAATAAACGTAACAGAATTGACTAAAAATAATTGTAACTTATTTCAACTCTCAAAACACATTGAACCAACAAAGAACTTTCCGTCCTTTTAAGATGTTATTTTGACCTGAAGTGGGTCTAGGGAGCTTTGTGACCAAATAGAAATGTATTCGGATTGCCACCGCCTGCAGACATAAATCCAGTTTGAAACCCCTTTTAATTTGCCAGGTCAGTGCTCAGGAATCCTTGGAATTCTAGTTTTCGGAGAACATTTACCCCTTCTCTCTCAGCAAACTCTGTGTGACACCAAAAAATCCCAGGATTCCTAAGCACTGAGCCAGTGAGAAGTTTAAATGTGGTCACAAAACTGGATATAATAATAATACTAATAATAATAATAATAAATTTATTTAATCCCGCCCTTCATGGATATGATCAGGTCGGTTACAAAATTAAAAAAACATTACATACAAAGTTACAATCCAATAATCATTTAAAAACATTACTACAAGACAGGAACAGGAAAACGATAAAATATTCTGCAGTATGGATGGCAGTGGAAAAAGGAACGAAAAAGAGATCCACAAAAACAAAATTCTGGGAAGACAGGGCAGGGAGCCCAACTGACCAGGTGCTCTGCCCATGTCGAGGCTATTAGTCACTAACCACACACACACACTCATGGACATCGCATTCACATCAAACAACCCAAATGGTCCACCTCACAGTACAACAACGCCCCTTGAGAGGTAGCTTGGGCCACTCTGCCAAGGCTCAGAATTCAAAAATTCAAATGTCACTCTCAGCCACCAGAAGTCCACAACATCAAGCCTGTACAATTGTCAAAATATTGCCTTTGTGTGCCTGAAAAACTTATGTCTTACTTGGAAACCAAGGCCTTGAGACGCCATCCAGATCCCTCACTCCTGCTCTCTCCGCACTTTTTTGCCCCAGGAGCCTGAGAATGCCTGTCCTCTCTCTGATTGTGAACTATTCTCCAAACCGTTGGGGTTGGTTGGGCTGTCCGTCCTGGCTCTCAGAGGGGAGTCATTAGAGAGAGAGGAGAGAGAGAGAGTTTTTCTCCAGCCCTCTCTCTGATTGGCTGAAGACTGTTAAACTCCAGCCGTCTGAGCTGGCAAGCGGCCAAATTCACGGAAAAGGCACTGAATTCGATCCAGGCGCGAAAATCACACCGAAAAGCTTGAAAAACGTCCCCGTTTGCGTTGAAAGTCGCGAAATTGGCAACACTGTACACAAGTACGTTTTTTGCTGGAATACCTCTAAATTCTTCCGTCTCTGTCTGCGTATCCATCATATTTAATCTAAATTCGGTAAAAGCTTCCATAAGTTTGCAATGTTCAGCTAACCAAATCGTCTGGAAAACTACCGGCCTTCTTGAGTGTATAGTATGGGGGGCACATGAGGACAAGATAGGCAGTATGGAAATCTTTTGTCTCGATGTTTCACTTATTATTTCTTGAGACTTTATCTGCATTCCAGTTGAAGTTCATTCATTTCCAGCTAATGAAATTCCTATATTTATAATTCAATTGCCTGGACTGATGTACCCAGTTCTTGTTGGGCATGCTGTTATTCAGTTCTATCAAACATTTTTTTGGACGTCTGTTTTATTTTCTCCTCTGAACTTTAAGCCCGTAGCATAAAATTCTCTTATCTCTTTCGGCTTCCTATATAAGCAGTTGGTTTTCCAATCTAAAGTATGGCAGTTGGTGTGTCTTTTGGGGAGGCCAAGCAACGCCTCAAGAAGTAATTCTAGGGGGTCCCGGTTTATGTTTGGTTAGGAATTTTCAAAATGTCCCAGCCCCATCCTATTGGCTGGACCTCAACGCCTCTGATTGGTTAGCCAGTGTTCTATGCACACACAGTTTTTAAAAAAATCTATTATTATTATTATTATTCTTATTTAAAAACCATCAAACATTCAACATATGCCCACCAACTGTCATGCGTTTCTTCATCATTGTCTTTATACATTCTTTCCGGGCTTCCATGCTAATAATACTTAGTTGCATTATCAGGACTTCTCAAACTGTCTCAAGTTGTATCGATATCTGAGCCAAAATCTATCTATGCCACTAGATTATTGCGGCATAGTGCCCCCCCAAAAAACCAACCCCGATATTTCATTGTTTCTTAATTACATTAATCCTAGTCACTAATTACTATTATACCCAGTGTTTACTTTATATATTCTCCTAAAACCTGTTCCCCACTTTGCCAAATTTTGCTATGTTGTCCTGAGGTTCATACGAAGTGTCGTTGTATCTAATTCTGCCGGTTCTACTTCACTTTAGCAACCAGTCTTGAACAACGATGTTGAACTTTCTTCCCACTTGGTGCAATAGCATGCTGGTGCTGCAAGCATGTAATAGAATAGTCGGACTGTTGTGTAGCCACGCCCTGCCTCAATCATACGGGAATAAAGTAGTGTGCGGGGTGCAAGTAGAAGGGTAGAGCGAATAGTTCTTCGAGTTATCTGTGGATGGAGAGCAAGGAGGGGGTCAGGACTGGGGGCCGGCCACCATGGATGGAATGAAGGGTCCCGTGGTTCGCCTTTCATTTCCCACATGTCTCCTCTAGTTGTTTATATTTTTGTTATTGAAAATGTGCATTTGTATACCTTTTCTCTGATATTTGAGCTAAGAGATTTTTACTGGCTTTTTCCATAGTGTTTGCCCCATTTATTATTTCACTGTTGGACATGAAGAAAGGCATGGGATTTTTAAACTACCCCTCAAAAGGAGAGCAATGAATGAGGAAATGGCAGGGGAATGGAGTCAAAGGTAATGCCTGGTAACACTGCACCAGAGTTGTTATATGCCATTTATTTATAGAGACAGTGGATTCAGATTACAAGAAAGGAACTCCAAATAACATTAGGAAGAACTCTTGACACTAAGAGGGGCAGACAGTGGAACAGAAGTGTAGACTCTCTCTACATTGGAGAGTTTTAAACAGGTTGTGGGCCATCTCTCAGAGGCAAAACACAATGGATTCCTGGTTGGGTTGGGTTGGTTCATCTTTAGAGTCCCTTCCAACTCTATGATTTTATGTATGCCATTGGACTTGGTATCCGCTTGCATTTTGGTTCCAGGACCCCTGGTGGATACCCAAATCCGTGGATATTCAGGTCCCATTATCCAGTGGTGTAGTAAAATGTGTCCCTATAAGAAATGGCAAAATCAAGTTTGCTTTTTGGAATTTATCTATTTTAAAAATGGTTCAAACCGTGGATGCAGAATCCATGGATACTGCGGGCTGACTAGACATGAAACTTTTTTTGCTCGACGTAGGTTGCAATTTGTTCTCAAGAGTTGGACTAAAATGCCAAAATGGATGTTTTGTTGTTGTTTGCCTTTCAACTCCTTGACTTATGTTGATCCTAAGGCGAACCTATCACAGGGTTTTCTTGGCAAGTTTGTTCAGGGGGGTTTGACTTTGACTCTGAGAGGCTGAGATAGTGTGACTTGCCCAGGTTCATCCAGTGGGTTTCCATCGCCGAACAGGGACTTGAACCCTGACATAGAATCATAGAAACAAAGAATCATAGAGTTGGAAGAAACCACAAGGGCCATCCCGTCCAACCCCATTCTGCCATGCCGGAACTCCCAATCAAAGCATACCCGACAGTGGCCATCCAGCCTCTGCTTAAGATTTCACAGGAAGGAGGTCCCCCACTCTCTGAGGAACGAGTGTGTTCCACTGTGGAACAGCCCTTACTGTCGGACGTCTTCCTACTGTTGAGCTGGAATCTCTTTCCTGGAGTTTTCATCCATTGTCTGGGTCCTGTTCTCTGGAGCGCAGAAAACAAGCTTGCTCCCTCTCAATATGACATCCCTTCAAATATTTGAACAGGCTATCAAATCACCTCTTAACTTCTTCTTCTCCAGGCTAAATCTCCCAGATCCCTAAGTTGTTCCTCATAGGACATGGTTTCCACGACCCTTCTCTCATTTAGTCGTCCTACTTTGGACACGCTCCAGTTTCTCCAGTGTCCTATTTTGAATTGTGGGTGCCCAGAGTGGGACACAATATCCAGGTGGGGCCTGACCAGAGCAGAATAGAATGGCACTATTACTTTCCTTGCTCTAGACCAGGGTAGGCACCTGCGGCCTGCGGGCTCGTGTGGCCCGGCAAGGCCTTGGGACCGGCCCCAGCCTGGTCCTGCTGCCGATTGCGCTGGGCCTTTGGCGCGTCTCGTGCGAGGGGCATGGTGGGGCAATTGTCTATAGAAGCCTCAGAAACATGCATTTATCTTAACATTTAAAAAAAAAATCAGCAATTTTTTTTGTGTGTCCTCCATTTTTATTTAAAAAGTGCCCTCCATTGAAGATGTCTACATTTGTCCCGGTTTATTTATGTATTTAATTTTTTAAAATTATAAGAGCTTGTTCCCACTAGGGGACCCCGCGTTCTGAATCTGATTCATTAGGCCGCGTGCCCATTAGGATTCGGTTTAAATCTAGACAGTTCTGACAACCGGATAGTCCCTCCAAGAAATCGAATCCAGAAGGGGTTAAAATTTAAATCCGTGTTTTCCTCATTTAACGCGTGTTAAAAAAAACACTAGGGTCTTCCTAGTGTTTTTTCCTTGATTCGAGTTAGGAACCGGAGTTTTAGATGAGAACGAAGCATTTGAATCGGGCTAGAGGATGGGGAGGAGCTGCTGCGATGTGGACTGTCATTGGGGGAGTTGCCCTTTCTGTCCCCATCCGTCGTGGCTTGTCGCCATTTTTGCTTCCCTCACCCCTTTGTTCGCTGTGGTCTTTCAATAAGAGTAAGGATTTTTTTATTTTTATTTTAATGGTTTACAGGCGCTTATCTCTTCAGTGCTTTAAGTCGCCTGAAGTCCCGGCGCTCCAGCGCTGCCATCTGCAAGGACTACAGGCTTCTCCCGGTGGATTGCAACCTCCCCTCTGTGTGGGGGAGACCATTTCTAACGGAGTAGAGGCAGGAAGGGAAGGCTCCTCTCAAAAGGCTTCCCTGCCCGCTTGGGCTCTGATCTCGCCAGGCCGGAAGGGAAGCCTCCTCGCGAGGAGGCATCTGATCTCGCCCGACAGGGAAGGAAGGCTCCTCCGAGGAGGCATCTGATCTCGCCCAGGCAGGGAAGGGAGCCTCCTCGCGAGGAGGCATCTGATCTCGCCCAGACAGGAAGGAAGGCTTGATCAATGGGGGGGGGGATAGAGCCTTTCCCCTCTCTTTCTCAAACGGAATCTGCCTTCTCCTCCAACCCTGGAAAGAGAATCTTTGGGAAGAGTGCTCCCTCCCTGCTTTTCCAGCAGCCCCCTTCATTGATCTGAAGGGACACTGAAGCGGGATGCTGCCCTGGTTAAACCTATCCCATTTCCTCTGGAGAGAGCTTTGGTTTCCTACTAAATTCGCATTGCCAGCAGCCTCCTTCTCATTGATCTCTGTGGGCTCTCTGAAGGGTTCTGCTGGCTGTCTAGGAGACATGAAGCAGGGATGCTGCCCTGGAAAACCTTCCCCTAGTTCCTCTGGAGAGAGCTTTGGTTTCTACTAAATTCGCATTGCCAGCAGCCTCCTCTCATTGATCTCTGGGCTCTCTGAAGGGGTTCGCCTGGCTGTCTGAGGAGACATGAAGCAGGGATGCTGCCCTGGAAAACCTATCCCATGTTCCTCTGGAGAGAGCTTTGGTTTCCTACTAATTCGCATTGCCAGCAGCCTCCTTCTCATTGATCTCTGTGGGCTCTCTGAGGGTTCTGCCTGGCTGCTGAGGAGACATGAAGCAGGGATGCTGCCCTGGAAAACCTATCCCATAGTTCCTCTGGAAAGGCTTGGTTTTCCTACTAATTCGCATTGCCAGCAGCCTCCTTCTCATGATCTCTTGGGCTCTCTTAAGGGGTCTCTCCTGGCTGTCTTAGGAGAAATGAAGCAGGGATGCTGCCCTGAAAACCTATCCCATAGTTCCTCTGGAAAGAGCTTGGTTTCCTTACTAACTTCGCCTTGCCAGCAGCCTCCTTCTCATTGATCTCTGTGGGCTCTCTGAAGGGGTTCTGCCTGGCTGTCTGCTGAGACATGAAGCAGGGATGGCCCTGGAAAACTATCCCATAGTTCCTCTGGACGAGGCTTTGGTTTCCTATAAATTCGCAATTGCAGCCGCCTCCTTCTCATTGATCTCTGTGGGCTCTCTGAAGGGGTTCTGCCTGGCTGTCTGAGGAGACATGAACCGGGTGCTGGCCCTGGAAAACTATCCCATAGTTCCTCTGGAGAGCTTTGGTTCCTACTAAATTCGCATTGCCAGCAGCCTCCTTCTCATTGAATCTCTGTGGGCTCTCTGAAGGGGTTCTGCCTGGCTGTCTCTGAGCGACATGAAGCAGGGATGCTGCCCTGGAAAACCTATCCCATAGTTCCTCTGGAAGAGCTTGGTTTCCTACTAATTCGCATTGCCCAGCAGCCTCCTTCTCATTGATCTCTGTGGGCTCTCTGAAGGGGTTTGCCTGGACTGTCTGAGGAACCTGAAGCAGGGATGCTGCCCTGGAAAACCTATCCCATAGTTCCTCTGGAGAGAGCTTTGGTTTCCTACTAATTAGCATTGCCAGCAGCCTCCTTCTCATTGATCTCTGTGGGCTCTCTGAAGGGTTCTGCCTGGCTGTCTGAGGAGACATGAAGCAGGGATGCTCGCCCTGGAAAACCTATCCCATAGTTCCTCTGGAAAGAGCTTTGGTTTCCTAAATTAGCTATTGCCAGCAGCCTCCTTTCATTGATCTTGTGGGCTCTCTGAAGGGGTTCTGCCTGGCTGTCTTAGGACATGAACAAGGATGCTGCCCTGGAAAACCTATCCCCATAGTTCCTCTGGAAGAGCTTTGGTTCTACTAAATTCGCATTGCCAGCGCCTCCTTCTCCATTGATCTCTGTGGGCTCTCTGAAGGGTTCTGCCTGGCTGTCTGAGGAGACATGCAGCAGGGATGCTGCCCTGGAAAAACTATCCCATAGTTCTCTGGAGAGAGCTTTGGTTCCTACTAAATTCGCATTGCCAGCAGCTCCTTCTCATTGATCTCTGTGGGCTCTCTGAAGGGTTCTGCCTGGCTGTCTGAGGAGACATGAAGCAGGGATGCGCCCTGGAAACCATCCCATAGTTCCTCTGGAGAGAAGCTTGGTTTCCTACTAAATTCGCATTGCCAGCAGCTCCTTCTCATTGATCTCTGTGGGCTCTCTGAGGGGTTTTTGCCTGGCTGTCTGAGGAGACATGAAGCAGGCTTGCGCCTGGAAAACCTATCCCATAGTTTCCTCTGGAAAGAGCTTTGGTTTCCTACTAAATTCGCATTGCCAGCAGCCTCCTCTCCTTGTCTCTGTGGGCTCTCTGAAGGGGTTCTGCCTGGTGTCTTAGGAGACATGAAGCAGGGATGCTGCCCTGGAAAACCTATCCCATAGTTCCTCTGGAAAGAGCTTGGTTTCCTACTAAATTCGCATGCAGCAGCCTCCTTCTCATTGCTCTTGTGGGCTCTCTGAAGGGGTTCTGCCTGGCTGTCTGAGGAGACAGAAGCAGGGATGCTGCCTGGAAAACCTATACCATAGTTCCTCTGGAAGAGCTTGGTTTCCTACTAAATTCGCATTTCCAGCAGCCTCCTTCTCATTGATCTCTGTGGGCTCTCTGAAGGGGTTCTGCCTGGCTGTCTTAGGGACATGAAGCGGGGGATGCTGCCCTGGAAAACCTTATCCCCTGTTCCTCGGAGAGAGAGCTTTGGTTTCCTACTAAATTCGCATTGCCAGCAGCCTCCTTCTCATGATCTCTGTGGGCTCTCTGAAGGGGTACTGCCTGGCTGTCTGGGAGACAGAAGCGGGATGGCTGCCCTGGAAAAACTATCCCATAGTTCTCTCTGGAGAGAGCTTTTGTTTCCTACTAAATTCGCATTGCCAGCAGCCTCCTTCTCATTGATCTCTGTGGGCTCTTGAAGGGTTCTGCCTGGCTGTCTGAGGAGACATGAAGCGGGGATGCTGCCCTGAAAAACCTATCCATAGTTCCTCTGGAAAGAGCTTGGGTTTCCTACTAAATTGCTGCAGCAGCCTCCTTCTCATTGATCTCTGTGGGCTTCTGAAGGGGTTCTGCGGCTGTTTTAGGAGACCTGAAGCGGGAGTGCTGCCTGGAAACCTATCCCATAGTTCCTCTGGAAGAGCTGTGGTTTCCTATACAATTCGCATTGCCAGCAGCCTCCTTCTCCTGATCTCTGTGGCTCTCTGAGGGGTTCTGCCTGGCTGTCTTAGGAGACATGAAGCAGGGATGCTGCCCTGGAAAACCTATCCCATAGTTCCTCTGGAAAGAGCTTTGTTCCTACTAAATTCGCATTGCCCGCAGCCTCCTTCTCATTGATCTCGTGGGCTTTCTGAAGGAGGTTCTGCTGGCTGTCTTAGGAGACATGAAGCAGGATGCTGCCTGGAAAACCTATCCCATAGTTCCTCTGGAAAGAGATTGGGTTTCCTACTAAATTCGGGGAAATGTATATAATAAGGCAGACAGCGCTTATGACGTTTGATCGTTTAAGCGCCTTGATTGGTCCATTTAAAAAAAAAACGCCATAAAATTAAATCGATCAGAAACGGTCACAGAGTGGAACGATGTCACAGATAAATCGATCAGATTAATGCGGGTTACGTTACGTCATTCTGACGTAGTATTGATTGACAACTCAAATAAGTAAGGAGGAGAAGAATCGCTTATATTAAACACAATTTCAATGACCAAGTGAAACGCTTACTAACTCTTGCAGGTAAAAAATCCGATTAAA
>NC_056523.1:9748048-9817448 GCF_019175285.1 Sceloporus undulatus
AGGAGGGAGCAAGCTTGTTTTCTGCTGCTCCAGAGAACAGGACCCAGAACAATGGATGTAAACTCCAGGAAAAGAGATTCCAGCTCAACATTAGGAGGAACTTCCTGACAGTAAGGGCTGTTCCACAGTGGAACACACTCTTTCCTCAGAGAGTGGTGGACTCTCCTTCCTTGGAAATCTTTAAGCAGAGGCTGGATGGCCATCTGTCGGGTATGCTTTGATTGGGAGTTCCTGCATGGCAGAATGGGGTTGGACTGGATGGCCCTTGTGGTTTCTTCCAACTCTATGATTCTTTGTTTCTATGATTCTATGTCAGGGTTCAAGTCCCTGTTCGGCGATGGAAACCCACTGGATGAACCTGGGCAAGTCACACTATCTCAGCCTCTCAGAGTCAAAGTCAAACCCCCTCTGAACAAATCTTGCCAAGAAAACCCTGTGATAGGTTCGCCTTAGGATCAACATAAGTCAAGGAGTTAAAGGCAAACAACAACAAAACATGCATTTTTTGCATTTTAGTCCAACATCTTGAGAACAAATTGCAACCTACGTCGAGCAAAAAAAGTTTCATGTCTAGTCAGCCCTCCATATCCATGGATTCATGCATCCACGGTTTGAACCTATTTTAAAAATAGATAAATTCCAAAAAGCAAACCTTGATTTTGCCATTTCTTATAGGGACACCATTTTACTACACCACTGGATTTAATGGGACCTGAATATCCACGGATTTGGGTATCCACCAGGGGTCCTGGAACCAAAATGCAGCGGATACCAAGGTCCATGGCATACATAAAATCATAGAGTTGGAAGGGACTCTAAAGATGAACCAACCCAACCCAACCCAGGAATCCATTGTGTTTATGCCTCTGAGAGATGGCCATCCAACATCTGTTTAAAACTCTCCAATGTAGGAGAGTCTACCACTTTCTGTTCCACTGTCTGACCCCTCTTAGTGTCAAAGAGTTCTTCCTAATGTTTATTTGGAGTCTCCTTTCTTGTAATCTGAATCCACTGGTCTCTATAAATAAATGGCATTACAGAACTCCGGTGGCAGTGTTACCAGCAATTACCTTTGCATCCATTCCCCTGCCACTTTCCTCATTTCATCTGCTCTCCTTTTGAGGGGTAGTTTAAAAATCCCATGCCTTTCTTCAGTCACAACATTGAAATAGATAAATGGGGAAAAAAATATGGAAAAAGACAGTACAGTGGTACCTCAGGATACGAAATACCCAGGTTACGAATTTTTCGGGATACGAATAAATCCCATAGGGATTTATTGTTTCGGGTTACGAAAGTTTTTTCGGGTTACGAAAAAACTCCGGCGCTGTTTTAAATGGAGCCGCGGCAGAGCCGCGCCTTTTTTCCCCATTAGCGCCTATGGCAATTCGGCTTACGAAGGTTTTTCGGGTTACGAAATTAGCCGCGGAACGAATTAATTTCGTAACCCGAGGCACCACTGTAAAAATCTCTTTAGCTCAAAATATAATAGAAAAGGTATACAAAATACATTTTCAATAACAAAAATATATAAACAACTAGAGGATAAATGTTGGAAATGAAGGCGAGAAAAAGGAACCTTATTCCATCCATGGTGGACATGCAAAAAGGCTGAAAAATACTTGATCTCCATACATCAGATAATCGAAGAAATATTAGATATAAAATTCTAATTGAAACCAGAAACTACTTTATTACGTATGATTGAGGAAGGATTGGATAAACAAAAAGTCAGAATATTATATTACATGATTGCAGCAGCCAGAATGCTATTTGCACAAAAGTGGAAAGAAAGTTCAACATCGGTGGTTCAAGACTGGGTTGATAAAGTGAGTAGAACCGGCAGAATTAGATAAAACGACACGTCTTATGAAATATGACAAACTAGCAAAATTTGTGCAAAGTTGGGAACAGGTTATGGAATATATAAGTAAACACTGGGGTATAATAGTAATTAGGTGACTTAGGGATTAATTAATTAAGAAATAATGGAAATATAGGGGTTTTTTTTGGGGGGGGGGAGCTATGCAGCAATAATCCAGTGGCATGAGATAGGATTTGCTCAAGATAGCTATACAACTTGAGGACAGTTTGAGAAGTCTGATAATGCACTAAGTATTATTAGCATGGAAGCCAGGAAAGAATGTATAAAGACAATGATGAAGAATGCATGACAGTTGTGTGGGGCATATGTTGAATGTTTTATGTTTTTTAAATAATAATAATAATAATAATAATAATAATAATTTTTTTAAAAACTGTGTGGTGCATAGAACACCCGGCTGACCAATCAGAAGGCAGTTGTGGTCCAGCCAATAGGATGTGGGCTGGGACATTTGAACATTCCTAAACCAAACATAAACCTGGAACCCCCTCAGAATTACTTCTTGAGGTCGTTGCTGGGCCTCCCCAAAGACACACCAACTGCCATACTTAGATTGGAAACCAACATGCATAGAAAGCCTAATAGATAAGAGAATTTTATGCTACTGGCTTAAAGTTCAGAGGATGGATAATAACAGACTTCCAAAAAAATGTTTGATAGAACTGAATAACAGTATGCCCAACAAGAACTGGGTACATCGGGCCATGCAATTGATTATCAAATATGGAATTTCATGAGCTGAAATTAATGAACTTCAACTGGAAGTGCAGATAAAGTCTATCAAGAACATAATAAGTGAAACATCGAGCCAAAAAGATTTCCATACTGCTTATCTGTCCTCATGTGCCCCTCTATACTATAAACTCAAGAAGTCCTGTATTTTTCCAGACTATTTTGTTAGCTTAACATTTGCAAATTTATGGAAAGCTTTTACCGAATTAAGATTAAATATGATGGATACAGCATACAGAGACGGAAGATATAGAGGTATTCCAGCAAAAGAACGTACTTGTGTACAGTGTTGCCAATTTCGCGACTTTCACGCGAAAACGGGGACTTTTCAGAGCTTTCCGTGTGATTTTCGCGCCTGGCTCTAATTCAGTGCCTTTTCCGTGACTTTGGCCCTTTCAGCTCCAGACTGCTGGAGTGTAAGAGTTTTCAGCCAATCAGAGAGAGGGCTGGAGAAAACTCTCTCTCTCTCTCTCTCTCTCTAATGACTCCCTCTGAGAGCCAGGACGGAGCAAGCCCAACCAACCCCAACTGTTTGGAGGAATAGTTCAGCCAATCAGAGAGAGGACAGGCATTCTCAGGCTCCAGGGGCAAAGCACAGTGGCTGCAGTGCTGGAGAGAGAGAGGCAGGGAGTGAGGGATCTTGGCTGGCTTCTAAATTGCCTTGGATTTCCAAGTAAGACATAAGTTTTCAGGCACACAAAGGCAATAGTTGACAATGGTATCATGGCTTGATGTTGTGGACTTCTTTGTGTGCCTGAGAGTGACATTTGAATTTCTGAATTCCTGAGCTTGGGCAGAGTGCCCCAAGCCTACCTCTCAGGGTCGTTGTTGTACTGTGAGGTGGACCATTTGGGTTGTGTGATGTGAATGCGATGTCCCTGAGTGTGTGTGTGTGTTAGTGACTAAATATGCCTCTGAGCATGGGCAGAGCACCTGGTCAGTTGGCATCCCTGCCCTGTCTTCCCAGAATTTTGTTTTGTGGATCTCTTTTTCGTTCCCTTTTCCACTGCCATCCATACTGCAGAAATATTTTATCGTTTTCCTGTTCCTGTCTTGTAGTAATGTTTTTAACTGATTATTGGATTTTAACTTTGTATTGTAATGTTTTTTAAATTTTGTAAGCCGCCCTGATCATATCCATGGAAGGGCGGGATATAAATAAAATTTATTATTATTATTATTATTATTATCCAGTTTGTGACCGCTTTAACTCTCCTGGCTCAGTGCTATGAAATCCTGGGAATTGTAGTTTGTTGTCACACCAGAGTTTGCTGAGAGAGAAGGTTAAATGTCTCCGAAAACTAGAATTCCCAGGATTCCCTAGCACTGAGCCATGGCAATTAAAAGGGTGTCAAACTGGATTTATTTCTGCAGTGCGGTTGCATCCGAATACATTTCTATTTGGCACAAAGCTCCCTAGACCCCCTTCATGTCAAAATAAACATCTTAAAAGGACTGAAAGATTCTTTGTTTGGTTCAATGGTGATTTTGAGAGTTGAAATAAGTTACAATTATTTTTATTCAATTATGTTTATGTTTATTTGCAAAACATCTGCCATTTTAACATTATGGGAATTTTCCGGGAATTGTGACTGAATATTCCGTGTGATCTGGGGGGATTCAGCGGGTTTTGGACAAACATTTCCGGGAATTATCTCCGAGGCTTGTTGGCAACACTGCTTGTGTATATGGTTGTCAAGAGGTAGAGGACCTTGTTCATTACATGTTATTTTGTCCTCTCTACCAAGAACCAAGAGAAAGGTTCATCACACCTATAATAGAAACCAGCCCCAGTCAGAACCCACAGGATATGATCTTTCACCTTCTACTGGACCTGAATAAATATGTAACCTGGAAAGTAGCTTTGTTTGCATTAGCAGCTAAAAAAATCAGGAACAAGTATATAACAGGGATAGCCATAAACTGTAAAGGCGATGACTATATTTGACAAAAAATTTAATAGGCAAAATGACAATTGTTGTTTGTTTGTTTAGAAATTCTGTACCAGATACGAGGTACTCACATTACAGATATAATGTACATGTATTGTTATACTGTTATATTGTTATATGTATTGTTGTACTGTTGTGCTGTGCAATGACCTTTGGTCAAAAGCAATAAAATTTGATTGATTTTGAACATTCCATGTGTCCGTTGGTTTTGACAGTTGGTGGACAGTTGGGATTTGACAGTTGAGGGAACAGTTAAGTCCAAGAGAGGACTGGGTTCCATGAGTTCCTGAGGGAAGAGTCAGTTAGGGCTTGGGATCCTGAGAGTGAGGGTTCCAGGTTAGAGAAGGACGGTGAGGGGTAGAGTCTGAGTGGGAAAGGGCTCCCTACCGTTATACTCCCAGGACTCTAGGAAAGGGAGTGGCTGGAGTGTGATATCCTGCGGGACAGTGTTAGCTTTGGTGACTGTTAGGTCTAAGTTTAAGAGAGGAACTTAATAGAAGGAGTGAGTGAATCTTAGGTATAAGGAATTGGTGATTTAGCTAAAGATTTATAACACCAATGGTAACTATAACAAAGTAGAAAGTAACAATTACAGAAGATATCATATTAAGACCAACGCGGTTAAACCTTGTAAATAAAGATTTATTTGTTTGATTCAAGAAGGACTCGCCTGGACTTGTGTTAATACCACGCTACTCACATTACAAAACACGGGTGGCAGCGGAGGGATAACAAAAGTCCCAAGCGCCTGCCACAATAGAAAGGTTGTGCGTCACATAATTTGGTGGCAGTGTTAGGGTGAAGGTTGACTAGACGGGGCCTTCACATAATTGGATGGCACAAAAAGAAAACTTCGTCACAACCATGTCTATCTTGATTCCCCTTCCCAGTCTCCCCATAAAGAGCATCAGGCTCTATATGCCAAAAGGCCGGGCTAGCTGCAGGATTATGGGAGCTTTAGTCCAAAAAAGCAAGTTTCCCCAAGTTTTGGCCTTTACCAAGGAGCGGGATTTCAAAACAGCCTCGCAACTTCACAGCAATCTTGATGTATCACCACCACCACAATTATTATTATTATTATTATTATTATTATTATTATTATTATTATTGGTATCTGTTGGGCATGGCTTTAGGGACATTGGTGGGCTGAGACTGGCGGGAAAGTTCCAGATTTTGTGCCTGCTCTTTGTAATGTTGTTGTTGTTATTGTTGTGTGCCTTCGAGTAGTTTCCAACTTCTAAGGTGAACCTATCACGGGGTTTTCTTAGCAAGATATGTTCACAGGGGGCTTGCCTTTGCCATCTTCTGAGGCTGACAGAACGTGACTTACCCTAGTCACCCAATTAGTTTTTATGGCTGTGTGTGGATTCGAACCCTGGTCGCCAGAGCCCTAGTCCAGTGCTCTACCCACTGTACCACACTGTCTTATAAACTGACCTAGGAAGCTGATATTAAAAAGTCTCTGTTCATAGCTGGACAATATTCTGGGATGAACAAAACTTGTATGGCTCGCCTAAAATTAAAGGAAGGACACGAACAAAATCTGTGACTTTTAGAATGCACTCTAAGAGGCACGACATAAAGTTGTTGTTGTTGTTGTTGTGTACCTTCATGTCTTTTCCAACTCAAGGTGACCCTAACACAGTTTTGATTTGTTTTTTGCAAGGTATACTGCTCAGGACCAGACCATGCATTTCCATGGCTGAATTGGAACCCAGGTCTCCCAGAGTCGTGCATCTGCACAGTAGAAATAATACAGTCTGACACCACTTTATCTGCTATGGCTGCAACCTACAGAATCCTGAGGTTTGTAGTGTGGTGAAGCATTGGCACTTTTTGGCAGAGGCAGCTAAACACCTTACAAAGTTAGAAATCCCAGGGTTCCATAGGATGCAGCCATAGCACTTACAGTGGTGCCAAACTGCACGCTTTCTGCAGTGCAGATGCACCCTGTGAAAGCTAGTACTATAACCTCTTGTACTACAAATTCTTTTGAACCGGCTCAAAGGTGCTGCAAGGTCCCTTTTCATACTGATATCCAAGACCAACATGGCTATATCTCTGAATACTTAAAAGTAGTGTTAAACTGCATTATTTCTACAAAGTAGATGCACCCATCACAATCTAAAACTCCAGCCACTTCACCATGCAACATATAAATTTGTTGTTGTTGTGTACCTTCAAGTCATTTCTGACTTATGGTGACACCAAGGGGAATCTACAGTAGGTTTTTTCTTAGCAAGGTTTGTTCCTAGGGGGTTTGCCCTTGCCTTCCTCTGAGGCTGAGAGAGTGTGACTTGCCCAAAGTCAGCTTTCATGGCCAAGCAGGGATTCCACCACACTGGCTGCCCAAGCAAATAAATAACTTCCCATTTCCCCTTGGTTCCCATTTCTTGCAGGATGAGCCCCATCACCTTCCATGCCACAGCCCCATTTGAAACATTTCCACATGTGCAAAATAACAGCCTGGCCACATTGTCAGTGCTCCTCTCTTGCAAAAATGTCTCCTTCATCATTTATCACCTGCCTAGGGATCCCCTCCAAGGGAGGAATGCAGAAGAAATGTATGCTTTTAAAAAAATGCACAGCACGCACCTATATCCCCTAAAAACTGTAAATGTGCAAAGACCCCAAAAGAGATCATGTGGAGTCTCCTTCTTAGGAGCTTTTGAAACAGAGGCTGGATGACCCATGTGTTGGGGTGCTTTGATTGTGAATTCCTGCATGGCAAAAGGGGGGGTTGGATTGGATGACCTTTGGGGGATCTCTTCCAACTCTAGGGTTCTATGATTCTCTGAGGAGTGGCACTCAAAGAAAAAGCAACCCCCAAAAGCTAGAAATGTGCATAGAGGTGCATTAACATTTCTGGACCCTAAAAGAGATCACAAGTGAGTGGACCTCAAGAATAAAATCTTTGGATGCTACGTATGGGACCCCCTTATCAATGGGATGCTTTTTTAAAAAAAATGCACAACATGTGCCTATATCCCTCAAAAAGCTCAAAAAGGAAACCTCTGGATCCTAAGCATGGGGTCAATGGGATGTGGAAGAAATGCATGGAGTAAAAAAAATGCACAACATGTGCCTATATCCCCCAAATGCTAGAAATGTGCATAGAGTTGCATCAACCTTTTCTGGACCCTAAAAGAGACTAGAAGTGAGTGGAACTCAAGCAAAACCTTTGGATGCTATGCATGGGACCCCCTTGTCCATTGCACAGTGTTGACACCATCCTTCCTCTCATGCCCCCACTTTTCTGTGTAATCCCTGGTGCATGGATTGCCTTTCCTTCTTTGCAAGGTGCAACTCACCCCCCTGCAGGCTTTGCAGATTTAATATGGGTCTCCCATGGCTCTGGCTGGCTGCCTTCTTGTTGTTCTGGCAATTTCCTGCAAAAGGCAGAACAGGAAGGGGCAAGTCTTCAGTCCTATCCCGCCCTCTTTCTTAGGCCTCTCTAGGAAGCAAAAGCAAAGCACACTCAGAGTAACCCATCATGTGCTGAGAATTGTTTAACAAGCAGATATTTCATCCTGTTGAACCATTCAGTATGCTTCGCCTTCAGTGCGGCCATTAGGTAGATCTGTAATTGTGTGATCGACCAAACCCAGAGGGTGTCCAGCAATGGCTCCTCTTTATCCTGGAGAGAAGTGATCAGTGGGGTCCCACAGGAAATGTAAGATACTATAGTTAGGGCAAAAAATTGAAATGCATAGATATAGGATGGGCGACACCTGGCTTAAGGAGACTACATGTGAAAAGGATTTGGAGTCCTAGTAGACCACAAGTTGAACATAAGTCAACAGTGCAATGCAGCAGCTAGAAAGTCAATGCAATTTTAGACTGCATCCATAGGAGTATTGTGTCGAGATCAAGGGAAGTAATAGTGACACTCTATTCTATTTTGATCAGGCCTCACCCGCAATATTGTGTCCAGTTCTGGGCACCACAATTAAAAAAGGACATTGAGAAATTGGAGCATATCCAAAGGAGGGGGACCAAAATGATGAAGGGTCTGTAAACTTTGTCTTATGAGAAGCAGATTACGGAGCTCAGTATGTTTAGCCTGGAGAAGAGACAGTTAAAAGGTGGTATGTTAACTGTGTAAGTATTTGAAGGGATGTCACATTTAGGATGGAGCAAGCTTGTTTCCTGCTGACCCAGAGAACAGGACCTAGAGCAATGGACGCAAGCTACAGGAAAAGAGGTTTCACCTCAACATTAGGAAGAACTTCCTGACAGTAAGAGCTATTCAACAAAAGTGGCCTTTGGATGTCACTTTCAGCTCTAAGGTTTTCAGGAATCTGTTTGATTCGGTGACCCCCCCCCCCCCCATTATTATTATTATTATTATTAACCTTTATTTATGAAGCGCTGTAAAATTACACAGTGCTGTACATACAATCTTTTTAGTTAGACGGTTCCCTGCCCTCAGGAACCGTTAACTAAAAGATTGTATGTACAGCGCTGTGTAAATTTCAGCGCTCTAAAATTCTTGCATCACATATGAGAAGAGGAAAGAAAAGTATCTCCTTTCCCTTTTCTGTATCCCTGGGTCTCATTCATACTACAGAATTATAGGCATAGAATCCTAGAGTTGGAAGAGACCCAGAAGAGTAATCCAATCCAACCTCTGCAATGCCGGAAAATCAAAGCAACCCCTATCATCCCACTTTAATTGCCATACTTCCTTTTATGGAATCCTGAGATTGGCAGTTTAGGGATCCACCAGATTTTTCTGGCTGAGAATCCCAAATGCCTCCCTCCCTAAACTGCAAATCCCAGGATTTCATATGACAGAACCATGGCAGTTAATGTGGAATCATAGTGCTATAATTCTATAGTGTGACTGGGCTCCTGGACACCCCAATCTCCCCCTTCCTCTCCCAAATAGATCCAGCTCTGTCATCTCAGTGCTTCTACCAACAAGGTAGCAGTAGGGCATGACCCAAACAGAGCTTGGAAACGTTATCTTTTGGGCTAAAGTTCCCAGGAGGTTTATCACATGGAACTACACAAAACGATTTCACACGATGTCACACAAAGCTTGCCATTAAAGTAGTCACAAAGAAGCATGAATGCGCATCTTTTTACTTTCAGGATTTCAGTGACAGTGCATTTCCAACATCACTTTATTTGCGCAACTGCTTTATTTGCGGGTTGTTTTCAATGTGCTTTAATCTCTCTTTAATGCTGAAATTAGCCCCAGTGTGATAAACTCCCAGGGTTATGGAGGGCCATTAGCCTTGCTGCCTGGGAGACTCTGGGAGTTGTCATCCAAAAAAGAAACTTTTTCCAGACACTAAACCCAACTTAGCTTAAAAAGAGAGAGAAAGAAAAAGAAAAAAGGCAGTGGTGACAAGGGAGTCTTTTGGCTCACTGGTTATTTATTACAGGGCATTTTAAATACCATCCTTCAGTCACATTTCCAGCAGAGTTTACATTTTTTAAAAAAAAAATCAGATGTAAATACAGTGACATTACACACTAAAAAGGCAGTAAAGCTCAGTATTTGTGAAAGGAGTTTCCTTCCCCCTTCTGACTCCTTCTTTAAAATTTAATTTTATTGAAGTACGACTACGTACATTGCAACATCACAAAATCTCTACGAAAAAGAAATGGGGACAGGATGCAACAAACAAGGATAGCCAGTGGGTTGTAGGCAAAGGTCTCCTTCCGTCATCTGAACAGGCACAACAGGGGTAGGTTAAATTTTCCATTCAGAAGCCCCCTTGTCTGTCCCCAGATTTGCCCCACAGGTTTAGGGGACTCTCCAGAGTAGGCAAAAAAGGCAACAGAAGAACATCTCTGTATGAGGAGATGCCCATTCAGGTAACACTGGCTTTTCCTCATGGTCCCAAAGGGTTAGAAAAGTAGCTTACAACATATTGGCCAAGTATATAGTTATTCATTTAACAAGTACAGTACATTGAATGCCTATCTTGCTTTCCCTCTGTCAAACTCAAAATGGAGTACACGGCTCTCCCCGACTTCCTTCTACTCACTTTAACAACAGAACCCTGTGAGATAAGTCAGGGTAAGAAAGATAAGAGACTTGAGGCCTCCCTGGAGGAGTTTCATGGTTTAGTAGCAACTAGGCCAATGGTTCCCAAAGTTTGTCCTCCAGGCGTTTTGGACTTCAGTTCCCAGAATTCCTGACTGTTGGCCAAATTGGCTGGAGTTAAGTCCAAAACACCTGGAGGACCAAAATTTGGGAATCACTGAACTAGATGCTGCTAATCTAGTACTTTAATCGCTACACAACACAGCTCTCCCACAAACTGGCTCTTTAATGCGTCTTACCAAAAGTGTACAAAAGTGTACATGTTCCTTCTGTTGGACCTCTTGTCACCCCCTCCTCCTATTCTCAACTTTTGGTTCTCCAGATAGTTTAGACTTCTGAGTGCCTGAGAATTAGTCATAGTGGCTGAGGCTTCTGGAAGTTGACATCCAAGACATCTGAAGGCCCAAAGGAGGACAACCACTGCACTAAATTGTGGTCACTGGGCGCCTTTGATTCATTTCCAACTTATGGTAACCCTAAGGCAGTGATTTCTAAATACAAGGCATGTCATCCACTTTGGAAATCACTGTGTTAGCATCACCGTAAGTTGGAAACGACTCAAAGGCACACAGCAACAATTTATAGTGCAGCGGTTTGCCTCCTTTAGGCCCCTGGGGGCAGTGAAAAGATCCAGACGGACAGTGAGGGAAAAGGGGCAACAGGGGTATTAGCATACAAGAAAGACAAGAGAAAGAGCACCCTTTTAGGATTGTGGTGACGATGAAGAATTAGAACATGCGGGGGCAAAAAAATTAGCTTTCACAGGACCCTGCTTAAGCTTTGAAACTTTTGCCAGGACCTGGCTGGCAGGTCAGAACTGTGCTGCTGCTCTTGTTTACTTTCATGTAACAGGCTGAGAGTAGATGCAACAGAAGAAATAATGTTTGCACCAGGGGATGACTTGAAGCTGTGTGGGGAAGGCACAGATCTGGGAGAGGAGGAGAATGATGATGATCTAGGGTAGATTCTTCATCTTTCTTGGATTGAGAGTCCTTCCTTCCCTTGGGAGCAGCAACTGAGGAGCTAGTTCAGCAGTGACCAAGAAGCCTTTCACCTACACTAGTCTATGGAGGCTTTCTACCAGACCAGCAAGTTCTCTGCCCATGAGTTACAGTTTCTGGTTCTCATCACCACTTTAGATATTAATGTAGTCCACTCACCTTTCATGTTTTGAGTCTGCCTCTTGCCATATAATTCAAGGTTTAAGGATTTTTTTAAAAGAAAGGTTCATGTGTTCATCCCATCCAGTTTATGCTGTGTATCTTCTCACCCAAAGGGATGGAACTTTTTCGAGAGAAGCGTTTTACAAACTTTGAGATTGGAAAAGATTATGTAAAATTGATAACATCCTGCCCAGTGTGCAACAAAGCTTGAAAGCCTTCTCTGGAAAACAATTCCCCCATATTCCACAGACTGCAAATGTTTGTACTCAGTAGCTGAAATTCTCATTTTCCAAGCATTTCAGGAAGCTTTCCTCTTCTGGAGAATGTCTGGTAAATCAGCATAAACTATGGCTTTCTATCATCTGCAGATTCTGTGGCATTGAGGGAACTGATTTCTGAGGGAAAGCACTTTGGTTGCTGGATTGGTTGCCAATGTATTAACCTGCCCTTTATTCTAAGAGTCTCAGAGCAGATTACAGATGTGCCAACCAAACAATATAAAACAACATAGTTTATATAAAATTTAATACTGGCCTCTTTTCCAATGTTTTTAAGGCTTGATTTCGAAAGAAAACATTTCCTACACTCCTATTGACAGGGCTTTGCTTTGTTTGAATCCTGAAATACAGAATCCTGAAATATGATTTTAGGCAAAAAGCATCTGCCACACTTGAGCATTTAAATGGATTCTCTTCAGTGTGGGATCGCTGATGTCTAGAATGGGGACATTTCCAAGAAAAACATTGTCCACTCTGCCCTCTTGAGCACCTTGTTTGGGTGAAAAGGTGAAGTACATATAAGTAAAATGAGACTTTTTCTCTTGTGCGGAGTCTTCAATACTTCTCATGAATTTCACACATTCTAAGAATTTAGGGAGAGTTTTTGGATGTAGACTCTATGTTATACACAAAAGCATGACTTCCAAAGAAAATATTTGCTACACTCCAGGCATTGATGGGACTTTCCTCATGTGTGGCTTCTCTGGTATCTGCGAAGCTGGTATCTACAAAACAGTAGTTGCTGCGGGAAACATCTTCCACACACCAACCATTAGCCTGGTTCTTCCCCTCAGTGGACTCTCCAATGCCCACACTCCAAGCATTTACGGGGTCTCTCTTTATATGAACTCTCTGGTGAGTCACAAGGCTTGATTTTTGGGAAAAACATTTGCCACACTCCAAGCATTGATATGGTTTTTCTCCTGTGTGGACCCTCTGATGGACATGAAGGTATGATTTCATGAAAAAAGATTTTCCACATTCCAAACACTGATGTGGTTTCTCCCCTGTGTGCACTCTCTGGTGTATGTGAAGATAAGATTTCTCACGGAAACATTTGCCGCACTCCAAGCATCGATGGGGTTTCTCTCCCGTGTGGACTGTCTGGTGTCGCCGAAGCAGTGATTTCTTGGAAAAAGATTTTCCGCACTCTGAACATTTACTTGGCTCCTCTCCTGTGTGTGTCTTCCAATGTTCGTCAAGGCTTGATTTCAAAAGAAAACATTTCCCACACTCTAGGCACCTATGGGGTTTCTCTCCTGTGTGGCGTCTCTGATGTACACGAAGATACGATTTATCACGAAAACACTTGCCACATTCCAAGCATTTATGAGGTTTCTCTCCTGTGTGGAGTCTCTGGTGTATATGAAGGTAGGATTTCTCACGAAAACATTTGCCACACTCGGAACATTTATGGCGTTTCTCCCCTGTGTGAACTCCCTGGTGTTTACGAAGCTGTGATGTATGAGAAAAACATTTGCCACATTCCAAGCATTTATGGGGTTTTTCTCCCGTGTGGATACTCTGGTGCACCTCGAGGTTCTGTTTCCGGGGAAAACCTTTCCCACACTCTAAGCATACATGGGGTCTCTTTTTTGTGTGTATTGTTTGGCTGCCAAGGTCTGATTGGTGAGTGAAGAGGGTCTGACCGTCCAAGCATTCATATGGTTTTTCTTCTATGTGGACTTTCTGATGTTTTTCAAGATTTGATTTCTCTACAAAGCATTTCCCACACTCTGTGCATTTGTACATCCTCACTCCGGCATGAACACTCTGGTGTGTTACAACAGCTGACTGGTGACCAAAACATTCCCCGCATTCCCAGCATTGATATATTTTCTTTCTTGTGTGGATTCTCTGGTGTTTGTGAAGGTTTGCTATCTGTGAAAAATATTTCCCGCACTCCAAGCATTTATGCGCTTTCTCACCTGTGTGGACTTTCTGATGTCTGTTCAGATACGGTTTCTTGAGAAAACATTTGCCACACTCCAGGCATTTGTAGGGCTTCTCTACAGCATGGACTCTCATATGTATACGAAGGTGCGAATTTTGGGGAAAACATTTTCCACACTCCACACATTTATAAGGTCTCTCTCCTGTATGGGTTCTCTGGTGGATGGTAACATGTGATTTCTCAGAAAAACATTTCCCACATTCTAAGCATTTGTATGGTTTTTCTCCTGTGTGGACTTTTTGATGTCTGTGAAGGTGTTGCTTTTGGGAAAAGCATCGGCCACATTCTGTGCATTTATAAGAACTCTTTTGTGTATGGATCTTCTGATGAATTACAAGTTGTGATGATAAAGCAAAACATTTCCCACACTCCACACATTTATGCGGTCTCTCTGTATTGTGAATTGCCTGATGTCTTAAAAGAATGGATTTCTCAGAAAAACATTTTCCACATTTGAAACATTCATAGGGTCTTTCCCCTGTGTGGATTCTCTGATGTCGCATAAGTTTTGTTTTGTGGAGAAAACATTTGCCACATTCCAAGCACTTATGGGGCCTTTCTTTCTTATGGACTCTCTGATGGCACACCAGTGATGACTGGACAGCAAAATGTTTTCCACACTCTAAGCATTTAAAGGGTTTCATGCCAACATGAGATTTCCAGTGAATCTGAAGCTCTGAGTTTTTAGCAAAACACTTTCCACATTCTGAACATTTATATGGATTCTTTCCAGTGTGGGCCTTTTCATGGGTCAAAAGGCCAAACTGATCAGCAAACAACTCCCCACACTTTGAGCACTGATGATGTGTTTTTTCACTAGGTATGGTTTGATGATGGTTCACATGTTCCAAATGTTGATTGAAGTATTCTCCACCCTTTGAGATGCCCTGGGGCTTCTCTCTTGTATGGATCCTCTGATGTCTGGCAAGAGCCAATTTTAGGGTGAAGCATCGAGCACACTCTGGACAAACCTGTGTTTTCCTGGGGTTCCCTGATGGTAGAGACACAAACAAAAATAGGATTGATTCCTAAATCTGAGAGAGAAAGAACCCTAGAAAGCAGAACCTAATGACAATCAGACTAAAAATTATACAAGATGTGGATTTCCCTCCAGCATGTATCTCACAAACACATGGACAGTATTTTCCCCATGTTAGTCTAGCTCAGGAGTAGGCAACTTTTAGGAGTTAGGGGGCTGCATTGCTCCCCCAGAAGACCTTGAAGGACTGCACTATAACCTCCTGCCAAAACAATTGCCTCCAAATGCTCCCAATATCCTCTAGAGATCACGAGGGACATGTTTACATATTTGAAGGGGGTGCCTTTTCCCCTAGGTCATTTGAGGCTTAGAAAAAAGCTTTTTTTTTTAACAGCAAGAAGTGGCCCAAAAGTTTTTCTTGACTCATTTTCCTTTCCTTTCCTCTTTCTTTCTTTTAAAGAAAACCCTCTCCTAGGTCTAAAATAGCTCAGGGTGCCCGACTCCTTTAGAGGGGAATCTGGAGGCATTTGGGGGCCAAAACATTTTATTGACCTGAGATCTCTTGAGACTGCAAAACAGCTCTGTGAACCACATACAGCCTTTGGGCCACACTTTGTCCTCCACTGGTTATGCACCTTTGAGACTAACTGAGAAAAATAAGTTGGTAGTATAAGCTTTTATAGGCTTAGGTCTGCTTCATCAGATGCATGGAATGAAGTGCCTAGGAACAGGCCTTGAAAGCTATAAATGAACAAGTCAAAATGTAAAACATTTGGGCATGGTGATGAGGTGACAAGTTCAGTTTTAAGAATCTCCACTGGGGGACACAGGGACTCAACAGATGGGCGGCATCTAGCCGCCTCTTTAATGGCCAGATCGGTACTGCAGCAACTGCATGCTCCAGCACCAATCCGACCTCTAGGGAGCACAAAAAGCTAACATGGCTCCATCCTATGTCAAACTGCATTAATTCTGCAATGCAGATTCAGTCTAAGTAACACCCTGATCCATTTACCTGAGTGGCCGTCTGACTGGGCTACCCCTGTGCCATCTGAGTCTTCAAGGTGTGTCTGCCACAGGTCTTCCTTTTGTTCCCTCTGGAAAGCTAGATCAGACTCCAGGACTGGTGGTTTCCACAGGGCAAAGAGGAGAGAACAAGGAAAAGCCAGGAGGAATGCAGTGTAGCAGTACAGACCAACCCCAACATATATTTATTGGAAACAAGCACCAACTTGCTTCTTTCATGCCAATGTGGGCGGTGGATTTGAACTTGAAAGGAGCTTTCACTCGGAAGTATAAAATCTATTTAACAAGGAGAAGAATAGGGAGATCTAAACTATCAAAGAGTAATTAGATACTGAAGTTACCAAAAAATAAAAATACCGCTAATATAAGGTGACAATTACAATGCAGTAATAAACAAGCAAAATAAGTGTTATACCACGGAAGTACTGATTTAATTTTACATTGTGTGTTTATCTGTTAGGGTCGGTGTGGGTGTGTACATGTGTCTATAAAGATGAGACAGGAAATAACATTATGCTGATAATAATGGAAAGATTGTTATTTGTTGTGTGTTTTGACATGTTAATACAATAAAATTTATTTTAAAAAGAAAGAAAGGAGCTTTTCAAGGGGACAGACTTGGGCATCTTGGTTCAATGTTCTCTGCCTAACAAAAGGGGCTATGACTTCACAGCTGGGATCTGAGAACAAGTACCATTTTGCATTGCTAATGGAATTCAAATTTTATTTCCAGGACTTTGGAATGCTTTGTTCCCACAGGGCCAGGAGGAAGAGGGACCCGCTTGCACAGATAATAATTCCTCTACCACCAACACCAAGAACAACATCAACACTACCTTGAGAAAATGCAAGCCGGTGACTAACATTGTCATTTTATAACGTTTTTCTCCTGTATGATTCTTATCACCTTTGCCAGATGAAGAAGCCAGTGGAGCTTCAAAAGTATTGAAGTAATGCATGTATTTTATGCATTTTGGGTGGCCCAATAAAGGTATCACTTTATAAAGGTATGTTTTGTAGATTTTGGATGTTATTGTACTTGGTTAAGTTAGGTTAACCAATCTGGGTTTTAGGCTGAATATAACAAGTGTTATCCAAAGTGCTGAACTCTTTGTTGTTATTGTGTGCCTTTCAGTTGTTTCCAACCCTATCACAGGCAAGATTTGTTCAGAGGGGGTTTGCCTTTGCCTTCTTCTGAGGCTGAGAGAGTGTGGCTTACCCAGGGTCACACAGTCAGTTTCCATCGACAAACAAGGATTTGAACCCTGGCCTCCAGAGTTGGCAGTCCAAGGCTCAAACCAATTCACCAAGCTGGCTCTACCTCCACAAATAGGTCGGGCAGCTTAGATATCTTTATAAAGTTACCAGTAGAAGCCAAAGTGGACTCTCCACCGCACCGACACAATACTACAATTGCTTCAAACTCTCACAGTTCACCACCCAAGTGATAAAAAAGTCTCCTTACCTAAAGAGGCTACATTCCCGTAATTCTCTAGCATGACGTCCCTGTAGAAGGCTCTTTGGTCTTGATTCAGGAGGGCCCATTCACCTTCTGTGAAATACACGGCCACGTCTTCAAAAGTCACTGGTTTCAGCTAGGACAACAAGTCCTCCGTCAGTGTCCACTCAGAAGCAAAGCCACAGGTATCTAACTTCGAGCCTTATTGCATTATTAAATGAACTTGGCAGGCAAACGAAAAGATGTGTGCTTTTTAAATTCCATTTGCATGATGTTGTTCTCTTCCATTTGTAAAACTGTGGGAGAGGATCGTATAAGTGTCATAAAAGTGTCCTATTTGCCAAGCTGAAATAATCCGTTTGGCAAAAATGACACTTTTACAATGCTCTCCTAGGCTGTTACAACCTGAAAAAAATGTAAGTCGTTTGGAGGAAGAGAAAAAAAACCATGCATCTTTTCATTTGCTTGCCAAGTTTGTTTAATAATATGATAAGGCTCTTAAATCTGTCTTCTCTACAGGGAATACTAACTTACGCAGGTGGTTACGAACTTTCAATTTCATGTAACGCTTTGGCAAGGAAGACTGCCAAAGCATGGGCCTGTGCTTGTCCCGTGGCTACAGAGGCCACAATCCTACATGATCACATGGAGCATAAGCATTTTGGCTACAGAAATCCACCCTGGCTCCTTTGTCACCAGCCTCAGACCTTGCTGTGTTTCTCCAACAGCTCCCGTGATCATGGGTTTTATCCCAATATTTGAGCAGCAGATAACCTTAAGCTATGACACATTTTAATGATGCTCAGCATCAGAGAGCAATTGCTCAATGAGATGACCAGTTGGACACAAGCACAAACTTTCTGCATCCCTCGTAGCAGTCAAGGAAATGTAATGTCCATTTGCAATTCAAAGAAGATGTTTCCTTGGAATCCAGATGTTTCCTTGGACATTAAATTTCCTTGAATTTGAAAATCTACCAGTGACCACATGGCCAAAGGGGGAAGGTGCCAGCCTGCAGATAGCCCTCTCTACCATCTGAACTAAGACCAGAAACAGAAAATGCAGGCCTATGACTAACATCTTCAATTTTTTACTCTTGCCTGATGAAGAAGCCAGTGTGACTTCAAATGCTCGCAACGTGTAATTTTGCATTTTGGTTGGACCCATAAGTATCATTGTTTGGATGTTATTGTATTTGCTATATGGCCAACATAGCTACCCCAGATGCTTTCTGTAATTGTAACTCTTAAGTGTGCCTTAAGAAAAAGAAGGGAGATGGATAGGATAGCCCTTGTGGACCCTTCTAACTCTATGATTCTATGAATTAGTCTTTGTCTGGAAAATTTCATACCTGAGCAGGATTCACAGCATCCATTTGTCTGCTTAGATGAAGAGGAGACAGTTCTGACTGGACCAGTGGCGTCATTCCCCTCTCTGTGTGCATAGGAAGGGCAAAGTAACTTCAATATGGACTCAAGGCAGTTTATAAAATAGGTTAAAATAAAATACAGCTAAACCAGAGACACATGTTCCATCCGTAACACCATTCCCCTTCCTCCCAAACTGACCCACCGTACAGGGTTTTTGTGGGAGTAAAGGTGGAGAGTGAAGAGCCACCTATGCTAGTGAAAGTGGAGGATGTAAATGTTAAAATAATTTTGATGCTTCTTCAAGAACTCCTCACTCCTCATCCCGTGAATAAAGAAAAGGGGTGAGCTGCTTACCCAAGGAGACTACGCTCCTGTAATTCTCCATCATGACTTCCCTATAAAAGGCTCTTTGGTAGGGATTCAGGAGGGCCCATTCCACCTTGGAGAAGTAGACGGCAACATCTTCAAAGGATATAGTCTGCAAAAAGAACAAACGGCCCTTAGCATATCTCCAGTGTCTCAAAAATCCTCTCAGTGGCCAAGCAACAGGCAGCAAACCAAACTTTGCTCCCCTCCATCCTTGTCCTCAGTGGCAAAGTCAAAGAGATAAAAGGACAGCAAAGTTTGCCATTTCTCAGGGTGACTTGGTGTCCTCCTTTTTCATTACACGCCCTACTTTTAAAACTTCTGTCCAGGAGGACTTTCAAAATGTCCTCAATTTTTAGCATGCCCAAGAAGCAGTGTAAGTGCTTTGAGCTTTTATTTTTTCATGACTGCCTTTGCAGTTAGGAAATTTGGCTGCCCTGCCTTTTCCCCACAGGGAACATGCCCTGTGTCTAGCTAGTATGGAAAGGGATCTTGTAACACCTTTGAGACTTACGGAAAGAAAGCTGGTAGCATGAGCTTTTGTAGACTTAAGCCAACAGAAAGCAGATTCAAAGCAGTCTATGAAAGCTCATGCTACCAGCTTCTTTCTTTCCATTAGTTTCCAAGGTGCTACAATATCCCTTTGCATACTGATTTTTCAAACTAACACAGATATGTCTTTGAACTGTGTCTACACTAGGTGAGGGTTCCCAGATTTCAGGGTTTGATCCCTCTTCTTCAGTCCTCAGGGCATCGAAGAGGATGACAGTGTCACCTTGAAAAGTATTTCTGTATACATTTTCCTCATTTGTTGGATTTAGTATTTTTCGAATAAGAGTATACTGCATTTTTCGAATAACAGTATACTGTCAGGTCATCCTTCGGTCTCATTGGAATTCCAGGGCCTGGGGATCATCCTCTGCCAGGCCTAGAAAGAGAATTTTTAGATTATGAGTTTTAAAGTTTGAATTGCTTCTTTTTGAATGTGAATTGGTTTTATATGCTCATTTATCTGGTGTTACTGTATATAAATCGAGATAGTTATGCCCCAAAACTCACCCTAAAATCCTGGGTTGATTTATACAAGGATCAATACACTCCCCACTCTTCCCCACTCTTTATGCCTTGAGGCAGGAGGTTGTGTGTGTGTGTGTGTGTGTGTGTGTGTGTGTGAAAGAGGTTCCCAGTCTGATTTGAAAGCCTTTGCTTCCCTTCAAAGAAACATCCCATTTAACTCCACTTCCTTTTCTTCCAACCCAATGTTAAAACCTCTTCTCCAGCACCTGGGAAGTGATGTCATGTGGTCAGGAGAGGTCCAGGGTGATTCCCCCCTTTCCATCCGTTGTTATAGCCCCCTATGTTTCACCCACGACTTATCCATGGGTCATATCAAAATCCATGATTTTGACCCTGAAACCTTCCCTCGACTTATACATGAGGTCGACTTGTATAGAAGTATTTTAAGCTGTCACACTTTCTCACCTCAATCAATAGGGACAAGTGGGTAAGAACCGTTAATGATAATACTTGATGTGCTGCCTTTATTGTTACGGCTGTTGTTGTTATTATTATTACAGGCTGACTCTCCCTTATCCAGACTTCCGAATTTCCAAAATATTCCAAAAGCATAGAATCATAAGAGTTGGAAGAGACCCCCAAATGCTATCCATTCCAACCCTATTCTGCCATGCAGGAACACACAATCAAAGCAATCCTGACAGATGGTCATCCAGCCTCTGTTTAAAAACCTCCAAAAAAAGAGACTCCACCAGTTTGAGGGAGTGTGTTCCACTGTTGGACAGCTCTTACTGTCAGGAAGTTCTTCTTAATGTTTAAGTGGAATCTTTTTTCCCTGTAGTTTGAATCCATTGCTTTGTATCCTATTCTCTGGAGCAGCAGAAAACAAGCTTGTTTCATCTTCAATATGACATCCATTCAAATATTTAAACATGGCCATCATGTCACCTCTTAACCCCCCCCCCCCCCCCAGTCCACATGGATGCTTGAGATCAGGACCCCTTTGCTTTCTGATGGTTCAGTGTACATAAACTTTGTTTCATGCAAAAAAATATTAAAACATTACCTGTATAAAATTTCCTTCAGGCTGTTTATAAGGTGCATATGAAACATAAATGAATTTCATATTTAGACTTCGGTTCCATCTCCAAATTATCTTATTATGTATAAGCAAATATTCCAAAATCCAAAAAACTCCAAAATCCAAAACACATCTGGCCTCATGCATTTTGGATAAGGGAGATGCAACCTGTACTATTATTCTCCTGACCTGGCAATCCTAATCTTGGCTAGGATTTCCCATTTTATATAGAATGTCCCTTATTTAAAGAGCTGAAAATCCTATCCTGTATTGCTGTAATACAGGATTCCCCAAATCCCACATTTTGACTGACAGCCATGATTGCAACAGTTGGACCCCTGAGCATTAGGTATGTAGCAAAAATGGCCTCACATTTATGTGACAAATGCTAGGTGTGTATGTGTGGTGTCCATTGTTAAGAGGGCAACCTGCCCACTTTCCCTCCTCTGGCTCTTAGCAGTGTGCTTACAGCACTAAATTGCTACTATTGCCCTGGCTGCTGGACTGTCATCATGAGATTTTCCTTGGTTTTGGGGTTCCCATGAGAAATGAGATCTTGTAGGAGCTTGGAGATCTTGCAAGGGACCCTCTTCTTGCATCACTTGAGGCAAACCTTATATAGGCTTGCCTTGTGCATCCCTCTTGAGCTGGCGATTGAGTGAGGAGGATTTCACTAGGCCAGGCCTTAGGACTAGGGTTGCCAGTTCAGGACTGTTGCCAGCCTTGGGGTTTTCCGGCCAAAGCCTGAGACTTAGGAATGGCCCCCAGTGATGTCATAAGGTATTATGCATTAACAAATGCATGTAAGATGGATGGACTCAATCAAAGAGGCCATAGGCATGAGCCTGCAGGTTCTGGGCAGAGCACTGGAAGACAGGGAGTCTTGGAGAGGTCTCATCCGTAGGGGTGCCATGCATCAGGGTTGACTCAAGGGCAGTTAACAACAAATGTGCCTTTAAGTCACTTGTCGACCTATGGCAACCTTCATTAATTTTATAAGGTTTTCTCAGGCAAGGTATAATCAAGAGCTGGTTTTGCCATTCCCTTCCTCTAAAATAGCATCTACAGCACCTGGTATTCATTGATCGTCTCCCATCCAAGTACTAACCAGGGCTGACCCTGCTGAGCTTCCAAGATCAGAGGGGATCTGATGAAAGATGGAGTCCAATAATATCTATTGTATGATTGCTTCTGAACTATGCAGATTTTTCAAGAGTTTAAGTGCTGCACAATGCTTTGGTAAAGATAAGAAGAGGGGGATGCAGCACTAAGCCCAGTGGAAGATGCAAGTTTCACAGGCAGAAGATCCTGGATTCAAGTCCTGGTTTCCTCCAGACACAGATGGGGAAAGGGGGAAAGGCCCTTGTCTGAGTGCATGAGAAACTACTGCCATTCAGTCAATGCAGACAGTACTAAAATGTAAATATCTTTAAGTGGTGGAGGAAAGATATATATGTAAACATAGGAAGTGGATGCTGCAGATGTCAGTGGACCAGTGAATTCTCTCAAGGTTTTTGTCCAAACTTGAAAGCTGCCTGACAGACTGCTTCAATGACATGGGACCCACCACTTTCAGCAGCTTGGACAGCTTCTTTAGTTAGGACTAAAAACCAGGGCAGATTCACTGTCCCACTGATCTTGGAGCCATCAGATACAGGTGTCTACAGCAGGGAATCTGGCAGCACACCAGATATTGTTGGACTGCAACCCCCAGCAGCCCTGGCTAGCACAGTAGAAGGTGAATTTTGGGAGTTGCAGTCCAACAGCAACTGGAGGGTTACATGATTCCCATTGCTGGTTAACAAGAGAGGAACCCAGCTGATGTGCTTCTGGAGGACTTGGTGTGGTGAAAACAGATGTACAAGAAACAGGCTTTTCAAACCTTGGACATCCTCTGCTGAGCGTCAGGACTTAGAAAAGAATTCAAAGGGATCTTGTAGCACCTTTGGGACTAATGGAGAGAAAGAAGATTGTAGCATAAGCTTTCGTCGACTGATTGTACATCATCAGATACATGGAGTGAGGTCCCTAGGGACAGACATTTATGCCCATAAATGAGTACGTACATATGTGTGAATATTAATAGAAATACAAAAGCTATGGTATGATGATGAAGTGACAAGTTCAGTTTTAAGGATGGTCATTCAGGGACAAAGGCAAGAGGAAAGATGTTGACTAAGACTAAGATGTGTGTGGTGGAGGGAGTTATTGGAATATAGTGTGATGCTAGCTACGAACTAGAAAGAAGTTGTGATGAGCTGGCCAAGAGAGCCCCCATGAAATTGGGGTGTTATAATGTGTGTAGTTTGCCAGAAAGCTATTATCTCTGTTCAATCCACTGTTGATGGACTGGAGTTTACGGATATATTGCAGTTCTGTTGTTTTTCTTTCAATCTCCCTTTGAAGTTTTTTTGTTCAAGCACCACTCTTCTCAGATCCAAGATGGAATGTCCAAGAAGTGTTCTGGAGCTGGCTTTTGTGTATTCCCATTCCTAATGTCGTGATTATGACTTGGAAAAGTTAATAATTTGAATATAACTGCTTGACTGGCAGAATTCTGGGAATCATAATCCAAGTCTTAGGCTGAATCTATACTGCAGAATTAATGTGGTTTGACACCATTTTGACTGCCCTGGGTCCATGCCATTAAATTCTGGGATTTGTATTTTTGTGAGCCATTTTGCCTTCTCTGTCAGAGAGGCCCTGGAATCATAAAAACTACAACTCCCAAGATTCCATAGGATGGAACCATGACAGTTAAACTGTGTCAAACTGCTTATTTCTGCAATGTGGGAGACCTGATAGTGTGTTATTTACATTTTACATTAGTGGATGTTTCTCTACTACAGTCAATCTTGATATTCAGATTGCACTGAAAGTAATCTTTTTTTTTTTTTAAGGAGGAAGCTGCAAATACATTTTATATACCATTTTAAATATTTTGCCCACAGCAGAAAATACCTGGATTTAAAAAGAAAAGAAAATCCCCAGAACCTTATCAAACTTAGAAAAACTGGTTCAGAAACACAACTGACGTGGAATTATAAAAGATAACGATTTGGGAATTATTATTATTATTATTATTTTATTTGCAGCAACTGCCAAAAGGTGTTGAACACAGGGGTGGGAATCACATAGTTCACTGATCAAATTGTGCATTATTTCCACTGGGTATCTAAAAGCTAGCACTGTGTATCCATTTGGACTCACAAGCATGATTTAAAAATGCCTTGGGGAGTCGTAGAGTTATTGTTCCCAGGCTCTGTACAGCATTTTTATAGCCCCAGAGGACATTTTCCATTACACATAAATCCCATACCTGTATATGATCAGTTGCATCCATATGTCTTCTCGGAGGAGCAGGGGACATTTCAGATTGAACCAGTGACATAATTCTGCTCTCTGAGGGTGTACAAGAAACAAAACATTTCAGAAAATCAGTTGCTTTATATCCAATAGATTCAAAATTAAGTCCTTGGCATTTCCACTTCTGGCCACTACCTGAAACCTTGGAGAAGTGTTGGCAGTCACTGTCACAGACTGGGGATAAGCCATAGTGCATGTGAGCCAAATATGGCCCTCAAGAGATTTTTGTCACTCCTGCTTCCTGAAGCTTAGGTTGCATCTGCCCTGCAGAATTAATGCAAGTAGACACCACTTTAACATCTGAGAGGCAGTGGCCTAGTGGTTTGAGTATTGGACTATGACTCTGGAGACCAGGGTTCGATTCCCAGCTCAGCCGTGGGAACCCACTGGGCAACCTTAGGCAAGTCACTTGCTCTCAACCTCAAAGGAAGGCAATGGTAAACCTCTGAACATATTTTGCCAAGAAAACCCCAAGGTAGATTTGCATTAGGGTCACCATAAGTTGGAAATGACATGAAGGCACTCAACAGCAACAACAACAACTGCTTGAACTGCCATGGCTCCATGTTATTTGGGATTTGTAGTTCTATAAGATATTTAGCCTTCTCTCACAGAGAGCTCCGGTGCCACAACAAACTACAAATCCCAGGATTCCATAGGACGGTACCTTGACAGTTAAAATGGTTTCAAGCAGCCAAAGAGATTTACTGTATTTTAGCAAATTTAACCAATGTTCTGCTGTCCAAGGTGCTGAATCTCTTTGGGGCAATAGAGTTCAGCACCTCAAAAGAGTCTCTGTTAAAATTCATACTAAAACCAGGTATCAGCACCTTTATATTTTGGACTTCAACTCCCCAAATCTCTGACTGTTGGCCAAATTGCCTGGAGATCTTAAGTCAGAAACAAATGGAAGACCAAAGGCTGGGAACCACTGCTTAATAGCCATGTAATGCAGACTAATATTTGGTGGTGGGGTTGCCAGAGAACAAACTGGAGAGAGCTCCTATGCCTTTAATAGTTGTCTAGAAGAAGGAATTTCAGCAGGGGTTGCTGGTAATGCAACCATGTAACAAGCAACACCTGTTGAAATCCCCTCTTCTACATAACCATTAAAGGTACAGGAGGCATTGCCAGGTTTCACTCTGGCAATTCTATTGAGTGGTCAAAGCGGAGTCAGAGACCATTAATTCTGCAGTACAGATACAGCCCTAGCTCCAAAACACACTGCGGAAATAATCCAGTTTGAGACCACTTTATCTGTTCTGGCTCAATGCTAGGGAATTTTTGAAACTGTAGTTTAGTGAGACATTTCACCTTCTCTGCCACAATAAACTATAATCCCCAAGATTCCCTAGTACTGAGCCAGGGCAGTTAACGCAGTCTCAGACTAGATTATTTCTGCAGTGTGTTTTGGATCATAGTCTTAAAAGTGCCACAAAACCCCTCTTATTTCTTTATTTATTGGATTTATATCCCACAGTTTTCCCAAAACGGGATTCTTTCTCACTTCCCTCTTTTTTTTTCCCAGGTCAACACAGCTATCTCTTTGAAAATAGCCCTTTGAGGGTTAAGGAGGACCAATACTAAACTGCCATTTTTCTGCATTTTATAAACACACTTCCATAGCCTGTGGTGGTAGGTGGCTTCCAGGTCATTGGGGCAGTGAATCTGCTCTGGGATCTAGTCTGAACTCAGCTATCCAAGAATCTGAATCAGCCCCTTGGATCAGTCCTTGGACACTTGGATAGAAACCTGGAGCTGATTCACAACCTCAATAACCTACCACTCATTCCTATTTGTGAGGGGGTGAGATTAGAATGAAATAGGCTGAGAAATGCAGACTAAAATCTGGATTCATGGACACCGCCGTATCTCCTTCTTCTGCATGGACAGGTCCAGTTTGGTGACATAAAGTCAGATGCGCTAAGAACTGAGTTAGCTGTTAATATGTTGGATATGTCTTACACAATAAAAAATAAATAAATAAATTAAAAGCAGGGTAGATGTGCTGACCCTATGCACACAAACACACACACACACGTGCGCACGCGCACGTCTGTGTGTGTATGTGTGTTGATGGTGGTAATATGGTTATTAGGCTAACCCGAAAGCACGCAACAATGTGTGCAGACTTTGAAGATCTTTGGATCTTCTTCATCATGTAAAATGACCCCTAAATTAGGGACCTGTTTAGACTACACAGTTATAGCACTATCATTTCCCTTTCACTAGCATATCAACATCCTAGGGAACCCCAAGGTTTGCACTTTGGGGAGGCACTACAGCTCTCTGGCTGAGAATGCTAAGGTCTCTCTCTTGAACTGCAAATCCCAGAATGGAATCTGGGGCAGTTAAAGTGGAATCATAGCACTATCAATTGCATAGGGTGAATGGGCCCCAGGTAAAGGGAGAGAGGGAGGTGAAACTTAGGTCCAAAACAGGCTGCCGAAATAATCCGTTTTGAGACCACTTTAATTGCCTTGGCTCAGTGCTAGGGAATCCTGGGAACAGCAGTTTATTGTGGTTCCAGAGCTCTTGCACAGAGAAGGTTAAATGTCTCACAAAGCTAGAGTGCCTAGAATTCCCTAGCATTGAACCAGGGCAGTTAAATCGTTCTCAAATTGAATTATTTCTGCAGTGTGTTTTGGACCTTAGGCTTGAACCTTCTGTAAAGTACACCTAGGGAATCAATAGCTGAGTAGTAAATCAACATATGGGTAAATGCCACTGATTCAATGGGTCTACTCTAGCAGAGACCAGTCCATAGGATGTAAGCCTTCCTCAGACAATCCTTGGATCTGCCTTTTGTCTGAAGAGGAAGGGGATGCCATCTAATGGGGCACGCCAGGTGATGAAGCGGTCTTAGGTTTCATCCGGCAGAGGTCCTAGGTTTGCTGGGAGGAAAAAAGGCAAAGAAGTTTGGTTTTTCCATTTTGAAAACACATTTTTTGAAAAAAAAATCCTTTTCACTCAGAATCCTTTCCAATCTCTTAGAGACAGAGTAAACGCAAGTTGCCATATATTTCTCCTAATTTATTTTTAACACACAGCAGTTTCTAACATGTGCTACCAAAACAAAAGGGGCTTTCTTCACTTACCTTGCTCAGATTTTAGGTGTGCCATAATTCCTTTAAGTGGATTTTGTTAAAATTTTATCTTCCCTTCTGCTTGCAGCTCTTCTATTCCTCAGGAAAAGTGACCAGCTGAGCAAAGCCAAGGCTATTGCTCACAGAGGGAACCTTTATTTAAAGAAGAAGAAATCATCATCATCATCATCCCCCCTCCCCATTTCTACTCTCCCTCATCTTTTACATAGACCAGCTGCAAGATTCAGAGTCAACTCCAACCTTTTTCTCAGGTGTGAAGAGCATTTTTATGGAGGAAAACCCTAATTGAAAGCAAAAAAGCAGAATCCTGTTTCTGTTTTGGGCAGGGGGTCAATCTCATCCCCTTCCAGCAGTTATCAGGAGACCCCAGAGACAGCCATCTCCTCTAACAAAGCAACCTGATCTTTGGGGGGGGGGTGTCAGAGGGCAGGAAGCCACCCTCTGCACTCTGGGACTTGTAGTTTTTCCCTTCTTCCCTTTCCAGGCTCAGAGGATTCTGGGGGAAGTAGTTTTGTCTTGCATCGTATACATCAGTGATTTCCAAACTCTGGTCCCCCGGGTGTTTTGGACTTCAGCTCCCAGAAGTCTCAGCCATCTTGGCCAATGGTCTTGGATTTTGAGAGCTGAAGTCCAAAACGCCTGGAAGACCAGAGTTTGGGAATCATTGGTGGTACACATAATACAACTTCTGTTGTGAATCACAGGCTGCTGCCACTCTGCAATTTAATACAGTTTGACACCACTTTAACTACCATGGCTCCATGCTATGGGATCCTGAGATTTGTAGTTTGTGGTGGCACCAGAGCTCTCTGACAGAGAAGGCTAAACACTGCTTGTGTGCTTTCAAGTCCTTTCCAACTTACGATGACCCTAAGGCGTATCAATCATGGGGTTTTGTTGGCAAGATTTGTTCAGAGATTTGCCATTGCCTTCCTCTGAGGCCAAGAGAGTGTGACTTGCCCATGGTCAGCCAGTGGGTTTCATGGCCAAGCAGGGAATCAAACCCTGGTCTCCAGAGTCGTAATCCGGCTCTCAAAGCACTACGCCACGCTGGTCTCCTGAATACCTCCCAAAACTACAAACTATAATTCCGTACCATGGAGCCATAGCAGTTAAAGGTGTCAAGGATATTTGGAATATATACTTTTTTGGGAACATTTTCAAGCTGTGGATGCTTGAATCCGTGGATAAAAACTCTGGATATGGAGGGCTGACTGTATAAATCCATACTTCTCAGTCATGCTCGAAATTGGGGGGGGAGGGTGCTTTGGAATTCCTCCTGGACAGAAGGTTGAAATGTAGAACATGTCCTGGAAAAGGAGTCTGTCTAGTCACCCTGGATGCAGCCCATGAATTGGTAGTGATGTGCGCCACTTCTGCAAAAACAAGAGAGAGCAGATTAGACCAGAGGGAGGCAACTGTGGAAGACTGGTAGGCCGCCTCCATGGGCAAAGACAGGCAACCAAGACCGGATCCCTCCCTCTGCCAGCAGCACCCACTCACCAGAGTTGTGGGGTGGCTGTCTGCCTGGGGGTGATATGAATTACTGTGCTGGAGTGACCCCAACCCAGTGACACCACTGGGCAGTTAAATTAGTCTCAGATTGTTGGAAGAAGTGTAATGCAAATACAATGAGTATTTGGTATCCACTGGGGTATAGTCCCAAGTACCCAATGGATACCAAAATCCATGGATGCTCAAGTACTTGCATTAAATGCAATGGACATTAAATTCTTTTCCGTTATATATAATGGCAAAATCAAGGTTTGCTTTTTGGAATTTATATATTTTTTGAATATTTTCAAGTCATAGTTGCTTGAATCCATGGATACGGAAGGCCGACTGTACACACTTGTAACCCTTCATGTTACTTGCAGTGATGATGACAGCACACAACTCTTTACACTGTTGCTTTTTACTTTGCTGTTATTTTCTGTAGGTTTTTTAAACAACTGACAAAACAATGGCACAAAACGTGGGGGTGGGGTGGGGATATGCCCAAATGCTTACTATAGTAACCAAGAACCTTTACTGTTATACCTTGCCCCCTCTACTGAATTTTAAAATGTCTTTTTACTAGGAGGAGGAGGTAAAGTAACTTTAAAAAGGCACAGTACACACTGGCCTTTTGCGGCATACTGCACTGATTCTAGGCAGTCTGTCCTGGGTCTTAGGTAGCTACAACATTTTAAAAGTAAAATAACTACCCGAGTGGTTAAATCTGCCAAAAAGCCTACTATAACTATCCTTACATTACCATTTTAAAAAAGCACTAGGAACATTTACTGTTGTACAAACATATAGTCATGTTAGTCTGTAGAATCTGTACATAGAGAGATCTTGTAGCACCTTCGAGACTAATACATCTGAGGAAGTAGACTGAAGTCTATGAAAACTCATTCTGCCAATTTCTTTCTTTCAGTTAGTCTCAAAGGTGCTAAAAGATCTCTCTGCATACTGATTTACTATTATTGTTATCGTTAACTGCCACCGAGTCAACCCCAACTCATGGCAAACGTGTGGATGAGCCATCCCTTCCCTCTCTAGGACCTTATGTATTTCTACAGGGCAGAAGAAGAGGCTGGACTGGATGGCCCTTGAGGGTCCCTTACATCTCTAGGATCCTATGTATTCCTGCATGGCAGAAGAAGGGGCTGGACTGTATGGCCCTCAGGGGCCCCTTCCCTCTCTAGGATCCTATGTAATCCTTCAGGGCAGAAGAAGGGGCTGGACTGGATGGCCCCTGGGGGTGCCTTCCCTCTGTAGGGTTCTTAGTATTCTTTCAGGGCAGAAGAAGGGGTTGGACTGGATGTTCCTTGGGGGTCCTTTCCCTCTCTAGGACCCTATGTATTCCATTAGGGCAGAAGAAGGGGCTGAACTGGATGGCCCTTGGGGGGTCCCTTCCGTCTCTAGGACCCCATGTTTTCCTTCAGGGTAGAAGAAGGCACCCATTTGGGGTACCTTCCAACTCTTAATATCCTATGTATTCCTGCATGGCAGAAGAAGGGGCTGGACTCGATGGCCCTTGGGGGTCCTTTCCATCTCTGGCATTATGTTTCCTTCAGAGCAAAACGAAGGGCTGGACTGTATGGCCCTCAGTGGTCCTTCCCCTCTCTATGTATCCTTCAGCAGAAGAAAGGATGAACTGGATGGCCCCTGGGGTTGCCATCCCTCTGTAGGGGTTCTTAGTATTCTTTCAGCAAAAAGGGGCTGGACTGTATGGCCCTCAGGGGTCCCTTCCTTTTGTTTGACCCCATGTATTCCTTCATGCAAAGAAGTGCTGACTGGATGGCCCTCAGGGTCCCTTCCCTCTCTAAGATGCTATGTATTCCTTGAGGGCAGAAGAAGGCTGGACTGTATGGCCCTCAGGGGTCCCTCCCTCCTAGGATCCTATTGTAATCCTTCAGGCAAAAAGGGGCTGGACTGGATGGCCCTGGGGGTACCTTCCCTCTGTAGGTTCTTAGTATTCTTTCAGGGCAGAAGAAGGGGCTGAACTGGAGGCCCTGGGGGTCCCTTCCGCCTCTAGGACCCCATGTTTTCCTTCAGGGTAGAAGAAGGCACCCATTTGGGGTGACCCTTCCACTCTTAATATCCTATTATTCCGGCATGGCCGAAGAGGGGCTGTACTGGATGGCCCGTAAGAGTCCCTTCCCTCGCTGGATCCTATGGTATCCTTCAGGCAGAGTAAGGGGCTGGACTGGATGGCCCTTGGGGTCCCTTCCATGCTAGGACTCTAGGTATCCTGCATGGCAGAAGAAGGGCTGGACTGGATGGCCCTCGGGGTTCATTTCATCTCTAGACTCATGTATCCTGCATGAAGAAGAGGGGGGCTGGACCGGATGGCCCTTGGGGGTCCTTTCATCTCGAGGACCTAGTATTCCTGCATGGCAAGAAGGGGCTGGACTGGATGGCCCTTCCATCTCCAGGCCCCATGTATTCCCTGCAGACCGAAGAAGGGGCTGTACTGGATGGCCCTAAGAGTCCCTTCCCATCTCTTGGATCCTATGTAGTCCTCAGGGACAGAGTAAGGGGCTGGACTGGATGGCCCTTGGGGTCCCTTCCATCTCTAGGACTCTAGGTATTCCTGCATGGCAGAAGAAGGGGCTGATGGATGGCCCTTGGGGGTCATTTCTATCTCTAGGAATCTAGTATTCCTGCATGGCAGAAGAAGGGGCTGGATTGGATGGCCCTTGGGGTCATTTCTATCTCTAGGACTCTAGGTATTCCTGCATGGCAGAAGAAAGGGGCTGGACTGATGGACCTGGGGGTCCTTCCCCTCTGAGGACCCCATGTTTTCCCTTCATGTAGAAGAAGGCAACCCCTTGGGGGGTCCCTCCAACTCTTAATATCCTATGTATTCCTGCATGGCAGAAGAAGGAGCTGGACTGGATGGCCCTTGGGGGGTCCCTTCCATCTCTAGGACTCTAGGTATTCCTTCAGGGTAAAGAAGGGGCTGGACTGGATGGCCCTTGGGGGTCATTTCCATCTCTAGCACCCTATGTATTCTGCATGGCGAAGAAGGGGCTGGACTGGATGGCCCTTGGGGGTCCTTCCATCTCTACGACCCTATATATTCCTCATGCAGAAAAGGGGCTGGACTGGATGGCCCTGGGGGTCCCTTCCATCTCTAGGACCCCATGTTTTCCTTTAGGGTAGAAGAAGGGGCTGGACTGGATGGCCCTTGGGGGTCATCCATCTTTAGGACTCTATGTATTGCTTCAGGGCAGAAGAAGGGGGCTGGACTGGATCTTGAGAAATGAAAACCAAGTTGAGAGCTTGACCTCGCAGACAGAAGTGCCTTAACCCGCCTTGCAAGCCTCTCCAATGCAGTATGTCCTCCTTGGCTTTGTTATCACCAGTCCTAGAGTTGGGAGAGACCCCAGAGAAGGCCTGATCCAGCCAACCGCCTTCTCTTCCAGGCAGGAGCTCTCCATCAAAGCCTAACCGACAGTTGGCATCCAGACCTGCTTCAGGACCTCCAAGGAAGGACCCCCCCCCCGCGAAATTGCAAGGAAGGGCATTCTGGCCCCCTCCTGTGGCTCCATTGGCACACTGCAGCCCCGGTGGCCGAAATAAAAATGCAAATGAAATCAATGAAAGTAGAATAATATTAATTTAATCATCATTTCCGCCATATTAAGGTCAAAAACATTTTAAAAGTTGCAATCCTCCTCGTTTTTGTCTTTCTTAACATCCTTTTTGCAAAAGTGGCATCACCCGGGGCTTGGAACGGGAACCGCCTGGACCGCTTCTGGTCAGACACGCCAGTGCGCCCACGCGGGATCGCCGCTACCAGCCTTCTCCTGCCCTTCTTAGCCTCTCCACCTCCACCGTCTATGACGTCACTGGCCAAAGGCGCTTCAGTTCTTGCTCTTGCCCGCCCTCCAGTGGCCACTTTCAGTTCTACAGCCCAACGACAATCAAAGAAAAATAGGAAAGGAAAAAAGAAAAGGAAAAAAAAATGACGTTAAAATTACATTCAGAAATAAAATGAAAGGAGAAATAACACAAAACGTAAGTTAAACAAAATCTAACAATTCAAAATACGTATCATATAAACATTAAATTAAAAATAAATTACAGTAACATTGGAAAAAAAGTCAAATATAACAATAATCAATCACCAAAAAAACGAAACAGAAACACTAAAAATTTTTTCTTTATTTTTTTTATTTCATTTTTTTAAATCAATTTGTATTTATTTAAAGTATTTATTTTATTTTATTTTCCATATTTTTATTATATTTTTATTTTTATTTAATTTAAATTAATGTTTATTCTAAATAATTTTATTTATATTATATATTATTTAATTTTATATTTATATTTATTTTAATTTTATATTTTTATTTTTTTTCTACATTTATTAATTTTTAATAAAAATAAGTTGCAGATATCAGGGATACGGATATGCACACACTCAAAGGTGAACATACGAATGTGTTCACAGGCAAATTTGAATATATTTAAACGATATTTAATAAATGAAGTGAAATGAAATTTAAAATGATGTGGTCATATGGTCATTCGAAGATTTAATGAATGTAGCAAAGATGGGATTCCTAGATCCCTTTCACAAGACATGATAACTCTCCTGAAGCCAAGGGTCCAACATCCTGGATCTATGCATTTCCATTTTTTCTACCAAACTACAGTGAAGTTCATTTTGGTCATTTTGCCCCAGCTTTCTAAGCTCTTCAGCTCATTGGAATAGGACCTATGTATGCCTGGCAGGGCAGAAGAAGGGGCTGCACTGGATGCCCCTTGAGGATCCCTTCCATCTCTAGGACTCTATGTATTCCTTCAGGGCAGAAGAAGGGGCTGGACTGGATGGCCCTTTGGGGTCCCTTCCCTTTTTAGGGCTCTATGTATTCCTTCAGGGCAGAAGAAGGGGCTGGACTGGATGGCCCTTTGGGGTCCTTTCCCTCTTTAGGACTCTATGTATTCCTTCAGGGCAGAAGAAGGGGCTGGACTGGATGGCCCTTTGGGGTCCCTTCCAACTCTAGTATGCTATTTATTCCTGCATGGCAGAAGAAGGGGCTGGACTGGATGGTCCTCGGGGTTCCCTTCCATCTCTATGTTTTCCTGCTTGGCAGATGAAGAAGCTCGACTGGATGGTCCTTTGGGATCTCTTCCCTCTCTAGACCCCTATGTATTCCTGCATTGCATAAGAGGGGGCTGGACTGGATGGCCCGTGGCGGGTTCCATTCCCTCTCTAGAACAATACGTATTCCTTCAGGACAGTCGCAGGAGCTGAACTGTGTGGCCCTCAGGGGTCCCTTCCCTCTCTCATCCCTTCGGCTTGTCCTTTGGTAACTCTGAACCTCTCACGGGCAAAGAGGGGACAAGGCACCATGCCTAAAGGAGCTAGGCATATTCACCCTGGAGAAGAGAAGGTCAAGAGGTTAATGAGCAAAGGTCTAGCTCTAAAAAGACAGCTCACATATACTGCTTCACATTGTGTCTTCAGACCCCTACACACTGTTGGCTTAACCTTTGGCCAAAGTTTGCTTGGAAGGTGTATTGACCAGAGGAGTGGCCTACAAGGGGAGATCATGTCTGCTGTGACTTGTAGAAGAGTACACATGTCCCTCCACATTCTCTGGGGTTAAGGGGCACAAGACCCCCATGAATGTGGAAAAACCGCAAATACAAAAACACCATGTTTTTACCTAAGAGAACATCTCTCTAGGAATCTCTAGGTCCTCCAGGGCAGCTCTGTGGTCAACGTCTGAGGGACACTGACCATAGAATTGCGCTGGAGGAGCTACAAAGGCCTAGTAGAGTATTCTCTCTAGGATTTTCTAGGTCTTTCAGTGCAACTTTTAGTTAAAGTTGACCATAGAGTTGCACTGGAGGGCCTAGATATTCCTAGAGGGAACATATTAATCAATTCTGTGAATAATCAAACTGCAAATATCCAAGCCGCAAATATGGAAGATGAGTATGCTGCTATCACATGATGAATGTAGTAATGAATGTGTTATCAGTAAAGGTATAAAATGTAACTACACTCTGAGTTGGGTGCTGCTTTTTTTTTGCATCCTGAGGCACTTGGCAGCATATTCTTGGCGACATGGAATAAAGATGTTTTTACTCCAAATACCTAACTTGTCTTGCTTTTTGGCTTGGCTGGGCAAGTAGAAAACGGAGAGCATGTCCAAAGGAGGGCGACTAAAATGGTGAAAGGTTTGAGAACTATGTTCTGTGAATAGCAACTTAGGGAACTGGGTGTGTTTAGCCTGAAGAAGAGATGGTTAACAGGAGAAATGATAGCCCAGTTTAAGTATTTGAAGGGATGTCCTATTGAGAGTGGAGCAAGCTTGTTTTCTGCTGCTCCACAGAATAGGATACAGAGCAAAGGATTCAAACTACAGGAAAAGAGATTCTCCCTCAACATTAGGAAGAACTTCCTGATAGTTAGAGAGTGGAATACGCTTCTCAGAGCATGGTGGACTCACCTTTGGATATATTTAAACAGCCCTGGGTGGCCATCTGTTAGGAATAATTGTGTATTCCTGGATGGCCCTTGGGGCCTCTTCCAAGTACTGTATGCTATGATTCTATGATCTAGCTGCAGATAGACCTCCAACAGTCTAAAGGAAGAACCGGAGAGACATGAATGAGAGAACCAGCACTAGAGGCATGAATAAATGAAAGACAACAAGGGACAAGGTTAGAGGAGATGGAGAGGCAAGAACATCCTATGCTTCTGTGCATGAAATCCATGAGGGTTTGCTCTCCTCTTTTATTCTTTTCTTGTAGCTTGCATCCATCATTTCGTGTTTTAGTCTCTCGAGCATCAGAAAACAAGCTTGGTCCATCTTCAGTGTGATACCCCTTCAAATGCTTAAACAGGACTCGTGCAGGAAAGCAAGAACAGTTTTGAAGCTCCTTCAGCCAATTTCAGCTAGATGAGTCTTAAGGTCCAGGATCCAGAGATAAAATATCCCTCATTGATAGCAAACAGCAGCTGATAGTTCTGTGTTAGTGGCATGGTCAATCCACTCCTGGTTGTTAGTCTGAACATTATAGGAGTTGCCCAAGGTGCTGAACTTTAGCCCTGTCCCCATGAAGTTCAGCGGCTTGGATTCCTCCTTTAAAGATGGACTAAAAACAAAAACTAAATGAAGCTAAAAACTGGAGCAGATCATTGCCACATTGCTGATAGCTGTCCAGTCTTTGCTGGAAGACTTCTAATGAATGAAAGTCCTCCTTCATCTCTTTGTGGAACTGGTTTCATAATTTAGGTCCTGCTCCCATCTCTTTTATTCAACGCAGTGTGATAGACAGAAATGCAGTGTTAAGTTATGGAGTCTTCAGAACAGACTACTGTACAGATTTTTAAAAAATGTTTTATATAGTTTCTATTCAAAGATACAGCCGTGTTACCTCTATAAAATCGCTATGTAGAGAGAGCTTGTAGCACCTTTGGACTAACTGAAAGAAGTTGGCAGCATGAGCTTTTGTAGTAAATGCATCAGAGGAAGTAGCCTTAAGTCTACAAAAGCTCATGCTGCCAGCTTTTCTTTCAGTTAGTCTCAAAGGTGCTACAAGATCTCTGCATCTTATTTCTATTGTTACTGAAAGTTTAATTACACTTTAATAACATCTTTAGTATGTTTTTATTTATATTGTATCTGGTTCAGTTTGTAAGCTCCCCTTTAGCCCTAATTCTGGAAGGAAAGGGAGAATATAAGTAAAGATGGTGATGATGAGAGTTATGAAATGTAAATAGACTGGAGGATACAGAGAAAGGCTAACCTCCTTTTCCCAGCTTTTTCTAGTTTACGTCTGCCAGCATAAAGACTAGAAACTTGCAGCATACAGGTCGAGACTCCCTTATCTGAAATTCCAAAATATTCCAAAACCCAAAACTTTTTAAGTGGGTGGCTGAGAGAGCGAGACCTTTGCTTTCTGATGGTTCAGGGTACACAAACTGGGTTTCATGCACATTATTTTAAAATATTGTATAAAATTACCTTCAGGCTATGTATATAAAGTGAAATGAACTTTTGTGTTAAACCTCAGTCCCATCTCCATACAGGTATTCCAAAATATGTGTGTGTGTGTGTGTGTATGTGTGTGTGTACACACAAAAATCCAAAACATCTCTGGTCTCTAGCGATTCAGATAAGGGAGACTCAACTTGTACATGTTTTGAAGTCATTGTTGACTTATGACAACTTAATAGATTTCACTGAGTTTTCTTAGACAAGGAATACTAACTAGGTGGTTTGCCATGGTTTATTTCCTTGTTGTTGTTGTGTGCCTTCAAGTCGTTCCTGACTTGTGGCGACTCTATCATGGGATTGCCATTGCCAGCCTCTGAGGCCGAGAGAGTATGACTTGCCTAAGGTCATTCAATGGGTTTTCATGGCCAAGCTGGGATTTGAACCATGGGCTCCAGAGTCATAGTCCAATGCTCAAACCAATACACCACCTTATATTCCTTGGCGGTCATCCATCCAAGTTTTAACCAGGCCTGATCCTGCTTAGCTTTTAAGATCAGACAGGATCTGATATTTCCTTCTGTACAAATGTAAATGGTAACTATTTCTCCTGTGTATCTGTATATGTGTGTGTGTGTCAGGGTCAGGAAGTACCCATCCCAAATTCAACACCAGACATTGTCTTATAGTTTAGACCATTTATTGAAGAAGACTAGGCAGCGAGCCTCAAAACGCCAACGTACTGATAGACACAAACAAAACACCACATAGATAAAGACAGGGCCAAGTAGAGGACATATTCTCACTTTGAATAGGTATTGCTCATCTAAGGGCTTCCCAACAACAGACAGACATGTTTGTGGAACAGGCAAGTGGCAGGATAAACAGAAGCCACTTGAAACAACATATTTCCCACAAAATGAGGTATCCAACCTTAACCAGCCTCAGACAACAACACCCATTCAAAAGATGAACTTGTAGCAAGGAAGGGGAAACCATTAACCGTGTTTACGGAGACCGATCTAGGAACAAAAATCAAGAAAAGACTATGGGTGCATCTACACTGTAGTGTGGTTTGACACCACTTTAAGTACTTTAGCTCCATTCTATGGAATCTTGGGCTTTGTAGTTTTGCAAGGTTTTTAGCCTTCATTGCTAAAGAGTGCTTGGTGCTGAGAAAGACATGCACCCATACAATCATCCTTTCTTAACCAATTAGTACAGGATCTCACTCCCTGCTCTCAGAAGCCCTGGCTTTTAATCACCAACAGTGCAGAAGAAAGGGATTCACAGTATTTGGGAACAAGCAAAACACACCCTAAGGTGAGAGCTAATGGACCTATGGGCCAGGGTGTCACAACCCAAACGAACATGGAAAATCCAAATTCCTTGGTAAATACCTACACAGAGGGACACAGAGTCACAACTGCACCAATGATGTGGGGCAGACTTTCTCTGGAGGTGGTATCACTCTTAGACCTTCACCCCCCAATGTCTGCTTGTAGACGTTGGATATTTATTTGCCATGAAATAGATTCCAAATGTGACTGGCAAACAGAAAGGAGTATTTCAGGTAGTGGGCCAAGGCAAATTGTGAGCAGAGGAGGGCAGCATACAGGGCTTTTACACTAAGCACAGAACCTTTCCATTCCTGCCTCTTCCACAAGCGTGCTCATTAATTCTTTGTCATCTTTGAAAACCAGGCTATTATTTGTACATAACCAGGGTGAGCAACCTACAGGCTGCATACAGCCACTGGGTCCCACTTTTGTGGCCCCTACCAGTCCCTTAACACCCAATTAAAAAAAAAATCTTGGAACAATTTTGGGATGATTTTTGTCCCCAAACAATGCAGAAAGTGAAGTTGAAGACTGGCATCCATAGTTTTTTGTGGGTTTTCTTTTGGCTATGTGGCCATGTTCTGGAAGAGTTTATTCCTGACCTTTATTTCTGGTCAGCCAGAAAAATCAGCAGCAGCAAAACATGTTATAAACCATCCTGGGCATAACAACACTGAAATTCTATCATGTCAGAATGCACAGGGAAGCCATTGAAATCCACAAAGGCCAAGAAAACTTCAAGAGGAAAACGGAAACCCTAGCAAAGTTTGGCTACCAGTTCTAAAATCACGACCCAGCAAAATGCTAATGAAAACCCTCCAGGGTCAGGGGTTTTCCCAGCAGGCAACAATCACTAATAACCAGACACAAATTCTCTTTGCATATCCTCCCACCCTGAGGCCTTGCCATTCAACAGAACAACACACAGATCAATACAGAAATCACTCCTCCCTACCCAGGGTCACACTCCTCCCTACCCCACTCTCTTCCATGCCAGCCACAGATGCTGCTGAAACGTTAGGAATAAACTCTCCTAGAACACGGCCTCATCACCCGAGAAACCCACAAAAAACAATGCATAGTCTCCAAAATGCATGAAAACACACAAAAATGCCCTCCACACAAACAACACAGAACCCCGTACTACTTGCAAATACTTTCCCTTTCCTCTGCAGTCCCTCTCAAAATGGCAATGGGAAGTAGCACAATGTCACTTCCTGCTGCCATTTTGAGAAGGACTGAAGATGAAAAAGGGTTTTGACTTGCTGGGGGATGGCTGTGCCCATATCTGTCATACAAGGAAGCCCTGACAGTATAATATCATTAAAACAAACAGTAAGCCAACTCGCAATGCGTTTTGTGGACCACTTGTAGCAGGAAAAAAAGAGATGGTGGCAGTATTGAGATCAGCATCAGCAGTGTGAGCAGAAATACACTGAACATTTAACAGGAATGGGGCCGGACAGTAGCAGAAAGTTAACCGAAGTACAGTAGTCCTAACGCTTCCACATTTCAACAGACTAGCAAATCCTTTTCTTGGAAACAATTTACACTTAAAACTTCACAGTCTAGACAGATACATTTTTGACATACAGGTGTATGGTTACAATTTCAGGACAAAGGATGCTTACAGAAAGCCATTTCTGCATGTAAAACTGGGGGCAAAGATTGTGTCAAGGGTGAATACATATTACATGGACAGCACCAGACCAGTCCCACGAACTGCAAAATACTGGAAGTACAGTGGGCCCTTCCCTTATGTAGCGGCATATGCATACAATGCTGCACAGTACATGCACCATGAGCACACACACCATTGTTTTTCCCACAGCGCAGCTTCAGTGTAAGCTGAAAGCTGAGTATGGCGCATCCGCATATGGCAAGGGCATACTGTAATTCTCCAACTACATAACCAACCTAGACTAGTCTGTGTGATATTTTACACTTACTTTCACCTGCTTTTAGTTTTAGCTTGAAAAGCAACGGTGTTCTTAGAGCCGGACTTCAGGGGACAAGTCCAGGCTCCCATCAGGAGAATAAATTAAGAGGATCTCCCAATGTAACAAGGCTCAACTTCAGAGGAGATTCCCCCTCATAAGAGTGTTCAGTCCAGAATCTAAAATTATTTATCTGCACCACAGATAAACACCTGTCCTTGTGTCTAACGCCAGTTGAGGTAACGTATGTTATAAGATTTCCCGTTCTGACTCATGTATAGCACAATATTTTTCTAGCCAATTGGAGGAATTGAAAGGCAAAGGCAATTATCTTCCACGGGACACTTGCAACCTTCCAGACGTTTCCGGTTGGCCACTGTGGTTATGATCAAGAAGCAACTGTCTTTCTCTTATATGTCTTTACTGCAATATTTGAGAGGACCTGAATGAGAACAGTCATCTTCTCATGTGTCTCAAACGAGAAACAAAATGAGTGTTCACTAAAAAAAAATTGTTACGATACCAATTTTAAAAAAACCCAACGTTCATAATATTTCAAGTCTCGTGTGGGTTTTCTGATGGCGTAGGAGCTTATCTTTCCGTGGGAAGGTTTTTCTACACTCAGAGCATTCATGCGGTTTTGATTCCATGTGGGTTCCCTGATGCCTTATCAGTGTTTCTTTCTGGTAGAAGCTTTTCCCGCACTCCGAACACCCAAAACGCTTCTCCCCCGTATGGATTCTCTGGTGCCGAATTAACTGGGCACTCTGGCAGAAGCTTTTCCCACACTCCAGACATTCATAGGGCTTCTCTCCCGTGTGCATTCTCAAGTGAATGTCAAGATACGATTTCCTGCTGAAATTCTTGCCACACTGAAGGCATTCATAAGGTTTCTCCCCCGTGTGCATTCGCTGGTGTCGGATCAACTGTCCTCTCTGGCAGAAACATTTCCCACACTGGGGGCATGCATACGGCTTCTCACCAGTGTGGATCCTCTGGTGTCGGATCAGCTGCCCACTCTGACAAAAACTTTTCCCACATTGTGGGCATTCATAAGGCTTCTCTCCCGTGTGGATTCTCTGGTGTGTGACAAGTGAGGATTTGTTGCTGAAGCTTTTGGCACACTGAAGGCATTTGTATGGCTTCTCACCTGTGTGTATTCTCTGGTGAGTAATAAGATGGGACCGAGTGCTGAAGTGCTTCCCACACTGAAGACATTCATAAGGCCTCTCTCCCAAGTGGATTCTCTGATGTGCAAGCAGGTTCTCCCTCTGACAGAAGCTTTTCCCACACTCAAGGCATTCGTAGGGCCTCTCTGCTGTATGAATCATCTGATGCACAATAAGTCCTGACTGGTGCTCAAAGGATTGTCCACATTTGCGACACATGAGATGTTCCTCTCCTGCCCAAATGATGCCAATGTTATCCGCTGCAACATTTTCCACTTTCTGAATCGATATGCCCCACATCTTCACAGTCTGCTGCCACATCTGCCTATCGGATTCATAGCCCTGATCAAAGGGTTCAGATTTCATGGAAGCATCCTCTTGAGTGTTGCTGCTGTTGTGTGTCTTTATTTCTGGTAATGTTCCACCAGTTATTCCTCCTGATGACTTGGAGGAAACTTCTTGCGAAGTCACGCTGGTCTCATTCTCACTGGCTGTGCTATCACCTTCCAGAAAAAGAAATGGAGGACAAGAAGACATGCACAGGAATTACTCCATGTGGGAGGCAAGAAGGAAAACAGGCCACAAAACTGGATGACTGAGGAAAAATTAGATGACAGCATTTTGAGGTAGTAGCATGGATTCAGTTATTTCATATTAGAATATAATTTCCCTCTATTTCCAATGTTCAGGCTGTGAGTGCTGTTGATTATGGAGGTAAATGAGACCAGCCACATGAAGGAGAGATGCCAGCAGGCTTGGGGGGGATCTCAAGTATGAATACACACACACACATACACCCCTAAGGAAGTGTGTGTTTCCAAACACATGTGTATATGGACTCTTGGGGGAAAACAGAAGAGAAGGGTTGAGGGGAAATGGAATGCAATAGAGTCATAGAGTTGGAAGAGGCCCCACAGGCCACTGAATTCAACCCCTTGCTCAGTGCAAAAACTAGAGCATCCCCAGCAGGTAGCTGTCTAGCATCACTGTGAAGATGGCCCAGAGAAAGGGAACCCACCACCTCTCTAGATCATTGATTCGATTGTCGAACAGCTCACACTGTCAAAAAGACGGAATCCTGAACAGGAAGTTCTGTACATCGTAACATTTTGTTACAGCTCTCTGATTTATATGGGTTGAGTCTCCCTTATCTGAAATGCTTGGTACCAGAAGTGTTTTGGATTTCAGAGTTTTTCAGATCTTGGAATATTTGCATATACATAATGAGATTATCTTGGAGATGGGACCCAAGTCTAAACATGAAATTCATTTATGTTTTGTACACACCTTATACACATAACCTGAAAGTAACTTTATAAACAATTTTTAAAAATAATTTTGTGCATGAATCAAAGTTTGTGTACAATGAACCATCAAAAAGCAAAGGTGTCACCATCACAGACACCCATGTGGATGATTTTGGAATGTATTTTGAATTTTGGAATTCCAGATAAAGGAGACTCAACCTGTACCGGTTTTTTAATGCGTGCTAAGCAAACACAACAGGGGCCATGTCCATTGTTTTCTAAGAGTGCATCTACACTGTAGAAATAATGCAGTTTCACACAACTTTAAGTGCTGTAGCTCCATCCTATGGATTCCTGGCATTTGTAGTTTCACAAGGTCTTTAGCCTTTTCTGGTGCCTCACCAAACTACAGATCCCAGGATTCTGTAGGGCAGAGCCATAGCAGTTAAAGTAGTGTCAAACTGCATTAATTCTACAGTGTAGCTGCACCCTAGGAGAACAGTAGAGCATGGTGCTTCTCCTGTTTTTGCATGGAGTGCAGCAGGAGGGGAGGTTCTGATTGCCAGATATGGCCAACCTGCAAAATGGGTGAGGGCTGCATGTGGCCTGTGTTTTGTCCACCCCGGTGTTCACTGACTGACATCAGATCACTGGATTGTTAAGCAATCCAACTCTATGTCAGGAGAGACCCATGGCTGAATCTGGGGCATCTTGCATGCAATGGGGGCACTCTACCCACCCAGCTCTGTTTCCCTTACATCTTGTGGACTCACTCTCACAGTCCTGAGCTGTCAAACACATCGCTTTCTGGGATCTCCATGGGATTATCTCAGTGGTCTCTTTCAGTCCAAGTCTTTTCTGCTGTGGCAGGCTTTCCTCTGTAATGTCACTCGTAGCTGCAACATCTGTCAGATTAAAGAAAGAAAGAAAACAGAGAAACAGGTCCTGGATGTAGAGAGGAAGAAAACCTCAGAATCACAGCAAGAGACGGGGAAGAGAAAGGATGAACAAGAAGAGCAGAGAAACGTCTGCACCTTTATACCTTTTTCATATGAATATTATTTGACATATACAGGAAGCCCCCTCTTATTTGACGGGTTAGGAAATTGTTAGAAAGTGGAATTGGTTGAAAAGTGGAGCCCAGATTTTTTTAGCTTGCAAATACACTTTGACTACTGAAAACATAAATAACACACTATTGAATGCATGCAAAAGCTAAATTAACACACAACTGGCTCTTCCACCCTGCAGAAATAGAGGAGCTTGACACCACTTTTACTGCCATGGCATCACTCTGTGGAATCCTGGGATTTGTAGTTTGGTGAGGTATTGAGATGGGTCTGTCAGGGAGGTCTGGTGCCTCACCAAACTACAAATCCCAGGATTCTGTAGGATAGAGCCATGGCAATTAAAGTGCTGTCATACCGCTTTATTTCTGCAGTGTGGATACACCCAGTACAAACATACACAGAGACACATGTCTGAGTGGTCCCAAGTGAGCCTTGTAGGCAAGAAGAACTGACAAAAGAGAGGAACCCCTGTCAAATTAACAGAAATTGCCTGTAATTTGCAAGTGCTGAAAGAGTGAAGAGTCGGAAAGTAAGGCTTCAAAAAGTGTAGTGTTGAGCTGCAATTTTCCTGGGACATTGACTCTTTAAATCCCTAATGTTCCCCGTGTGATAAAGTCCAGAGTATCCAGATGGTTACAAAGGTTAAAACAGATACAGCTAAAATTGAGATCATAGCAAAGTTTAAAGTACAGCATAACTAACCTAACAACAGAATTAAAAGCAATTAAAGACACAATCATCAAAAAGAAAACTACAAATAAACAGTGCAGCACATTGTAAAAGCTCCTCTCCCTACTTAGCTATCAGCCCTCCAAGGCCTGGCAAAACAAAAAAGGGCCTAATCAAACAGTACTATTGGATCCTGGCTTGGGGATTCTGGGATCTGTAGTCCAAGGGCAGGATAGAATAGCAGCAGTGCAGTGGCACAGCCCATAATTCACAAAATCATAGAGCTGGAAGAGACCACAAGGGCCATCCAGTCCAACTACCTGCCATACAGGAATACACAGTCACAGCACCCAACTAGACTCTTGTAGTTGCACAAGTGGTTGTGCTTTTTCAAAGCTTGCAGGAGTGGGTCATTCATTACCTCCTTGCATTGGCAATTAATTCATTGGAGTATGTTTACATTTCATTCATATGCAGCTCTGCTCCCTCACAAGCTGAGAAAACCAGTGATTAGCCCAGCAAGGGATGCTGGGATCTCCCAGCCAGCTCTGTAGATGTCAAAACTGCCCACCACTATTGGGCTGTTACTACTGGACACCTCTGTTCACTCCCAGGAACATAAGGTAAAGTATCGCCTCATTCCCAATACATAATAAACTGCTTTTCAAACTGATCGCAACTCGTTTAAATGGCCCTTGTTCATTTCTGGTGCGGTTTGCTGAGGAGGGTGCAGCACTAAACTCACTTAAAACCAGTTCTTCCAGATCTGCAGCATTCCCTGCTTCTTTTGAAATGAATCGATTCAGTGCAAGTGTGAATGTGCTGTCTATTTGATTTGGTTCCTGTGGGGCGGTCACCCCTGAGAGGCAACTCCATGTTGAATTGATCCACTGCTGAATGTGAACGCGAAGTGGATTGAATTGAAACGGGTGGGTTCGATCATGGCTTGAATAGTGTGAACAGGGACATAGCCGGGGGGGGGGGGTTCTTGGGGTCCAGATCCCCCTTCCATTAGAAAAATGAATGGTGCATGTTGCTGCGCCGCCGCGCCCAAGCCCCATTATAATGGTGGCACTTAGTCTGGACCCCCCTTCCTAAAATCCTGGCTACGTCCCTGGTGTGAACATGGATTCAACTCAAAAAAAGATTTATTTTGTAGTGGGAATGAGGTCTTTAAGTACCATATATCAGCACAGCTTTGTGCTCTATCAGTATTACAGTGGATCATGGCCCCAGCCAGGGAAGTAATTTTTCTATATTTTGGTTAAAACCAAGGAAATAGGTGTCTGACAGCCATCACCTTTACAGTGCATGAGGGAAATAAAATTTAAGGGCCCCATTAGTTCTTAGGGGAGCAGGGTCCAGATTTTTCAGACACTAATAATCCCAACACACCAGGAGAGTAGCTACCTGCACTATTCCCTTTTCCTGTTTCTTCAGCATCCTGGATGAATGGCTCTCCTCCTCCTTCCAACAAGGAGATCAAATCCGGTTTGTGAATCGAAAATCCTAAGGGAATGGAAAGACAGGGATTTAAGGAACGATTTCTGCTGCTGTCAAGTGCTAAAAAAACATACTCAGCATCCAAGCTAGAAAATTTGCTCCTGAAATGGTCGGTCCATAATGGGAATTTTAAAACAACAATCATAGAATCATAGAGTTGGAAGAGACCCCCCCCCCCAAGTAATCCAACCCCATTCTGCCATGCAGGAAGACACAATCAAAGTACCTCCGACAGATGGCCATTCTACCTCTCCTTAAAAACCTCCAAAGAAGAAGACTCCACCACTCTCTGGGGCATCAGGAAGGTCTTATTAAAGTTTGGGTGGAATCTCTTTTCCTGTAGTTTGAGTTCTGCAATACCTGTAAATGTATGTCTTTAATTGTGTCTGATGGCCACAGAATACTGACTGACTATCGAAGTGTTGGATAGAATGGAGTACAGAGGAAAAACATTTGTGGGTGACATCTTAAAATGGAGCACTCCAAAATGCCAACCAAAAAAATAAAAAGAGAAGGGTTTCAACCTATGATGTGCAAAGCAAAAAATCCACCCCATATCATATACTCTGTGTGTGTGTGTGTGTGTGTGTGTGTGTGTGTGTGTGTATCCTCAAAACATGAATAATAGGATGTAACAGAATATAGTAATGGAGTGCATTGAAAATAATATCTACAATCCAATAAATATATATAAAAACTAGATATAACCCAACACACACAAATGTACAATATATATCAAGAAGATAAACACCACATAAACACCACATGGAAAACTATCATACACAGAATGCCATGTAAAATGTCAGAACAAAATAGACAAAGCTCCAAAACACACTGCAGAAATAATCCAGTTTGAGACTGCTTTAATTGCACTGGCTCAATGTTAGGGAATCCTGGGAAATGTAGTTTTGTGAGACATTTAACCTTCTCTGTCAGAGATACCTCTGGTGCCACTATAAACTACAATTTCCAGGTTTCTCTACTACTGAGCCAGGGCAGTTAAAGCAGTCTAAAACTGGATTATTCCTGCAGTGTTTTGGACCAATGGCACACATAAGACTTGATACCAATTAAGCAAAAGGCTTAAATTAATAGCAAATCCAAAAAGGTTCATGTGAACCCCCTCCCCATGACTGTTTGCAGATCTGTGATAATGGCCTTTACAAGACTGCCAGCTACTTTGGACTGTTTTCATCACAAGAAGTCACAGTTCTGTTTCCAGCTAGTAAAAAAATGCATGCCTGGGTTTTTATATATCTCTTTCTTTGGTAGTGGCTGTAGGTATTATTGTCATTTCGTTTTATTACTGCTTTCCACTATTAGATCTTACTATTCATATCTGAAGATTGTTTATGTATCCGGTATGGAGTTTTCCTGTTTGTTTGTTCTTTGCATTTCAAAAAGCAACATTTCACAGAAGATCCCACTTGTGAGGTAAAACCAGAGTGGCGATGTAACAAGAATGATTCAGAAAACTGGGGCTGTCCCTGCAATAGAGAGTTGGTTGGAACACATAGGCCTCATTCCCACTAAAAATACATCGTTTTTAGAGTTGAATCAATGACATGATTTAGCACTGAATAGACTTCACACTATCTGAGCCCTTGCTTTACCTACCCATTTCAGTTTAACCCACTTCATGTTCTCATTCAATGATGGATTAATTTAACATGGAGTCGCCTCATAGAGGTGACTGCACCACAGGAACCGATTCTGATCTGCAGCCCAATCACACTAGCGCTGAATCAATTTATCGTAAAAGATGCGGGGAATTCAGATGATCCAGAAGAAGCACTTAAATTGTTCTAGCGCTGGGGGGCCCTTGACAAACTGCACCAGGGATTTGGTGCAAGTATGAGCAAGGGCCATTTAAACCACTTCAAACTGGTTTGCAAACCAGCTTATTATGTAGTGGGAATGGGGCCATGAACAGCTAAGAATATTGTACATTTAAGAATTAAGTCATAAGAGTAATGGCCGCCTTGAATCCCATGATGGGAGAAAGGCAGGTATAAAGCCAAATAAATAAATAAATAAAGTAAGTCAGTGTAACTGGGGGTAACTTTAAACCAAACTTCCCTTTTCAAAGGAAAGTGTAAATGCCTAGAGTCTTACCCAAAGCAGCCATGTTTCTGTAATTTTCTAGCATCACTTCCCTGTACAAGGAGCTTTGGTCTTGATCCAGGAGGGTCTGCTCTGCCTCCGTGAAATGTACAGCCACTTCCTCAAAAGTAATCTGAACCTGAAAGAAGGAAAATATTAATTTCGCAACATTCTTGGCCACCCAGGAAAATTAACACAAGGTGGAGTATTCAAAGATATAGCCGCGTTAGTCTGTAGAATCAGTATGTAGAGAAGTCTTGTAGCGCCTTTGTAGCACTGAAAGTTAGTCTCAAAGGTGCTACAAGATCTCTCTACAAGGTGGAGCGTGTGAACCTCCCACATTTATCCCCATATAACAATCCTGAGTTAGATCCTGAGTTAGTGTGAAGAGTAAAAATAGGATCTCCCAAATTTCAGTTCACTACTCTTCACTGCTCTACCAAACTGGCTGTCAGCTATCGTACCTCCATTCATCTGACAACCTTCCTTGCAGTCCTCATCCCTTACCTGAGCTGGCACTAGGGTAGTATGAGGAAGAGATGACTCAGAATGTATCACAGGTGCCATTCCCTCGCTCACTATCTTGCAGCCTGGATAGTGGAAACAGAGAATAGTAATTTAAAACAATTTCCTAGGCTCTGAGAGAAATACGAAATTGCAAAACATAATCTTTGAGGTTTTTTACTTAAGAAAGGGGGGAAGAGATTTGATAGGAATAAATTCAATTATCACATAGTCCCCATAGGTCAAATGGAGCAAAAATACTGGTGGTTTATTTAATGTATATACTCATGTTTTAAGTCTAGAAATTTTAGTCAAAAAATTGACTTCAAAAACCTGGATCGACTTATACTACAGGTAATGTAAGTCCTCTACTTTAATTCTTATAAAAAAGGGAACCATCCCCAAGTGAAAGGCAAGAGCATTATCTGTCCTGGAAGCACTAACCCTCTTCTATTCTCTCATCCATTTAGCCTTTAGTGTGATCACAAACAGTAATGCTTGCTGGAATTTTTAAAGTACTTTGGCATTGTTTTCCTCTGCTTCATTCTTTAGATCCTTCGTTACACACCACTAAGTTTTACCCTCAAGTTATCCATGGGTCAGATCACAATTCGTAATTCTGGCCCCAAAACATGCCCTCGACTTATACATGAGGTCGACTTATAGTTGAGTATATGTAGTATATGCCTAAAGAAAGTAAAGAATGCCAACAGGCTTGGCTAAGCTAGATCAAGAAAAGGTGTAAACCATAGAGTTGAAAGGGGCTCTATAGGCCATCTGTTTTAATCCCCCACTCAATTTCAGAAATCCATCTGCAGCATCTCCAGCGGGTAGCTGTCCAGTCTCATTTGGAAGATGTACAAAGACCCCAGCACTTTGCTAGATAATTGGTTCCACGGTTGAACTGGTCCAACTGGCAAGACGCTCCTTCTAATGTTCAACTGAAATCTACCCTCCTGTAATCTGGTCTTACTCTCTGGGGCATCAGCGAACAAACCTGCACCCTTCTTTCGGCGACAGCCCTTTAGATATTTTAAAAGTGCAGTCATGCCAATCCTAAGTTTCTCTCCACAATGCTAAACATGCCCAACTCCCTCAACCCTTCCTCCTACGTTTTGTCTTCATACCTCTTCATATCATTGCTGCCCTTCTCTGAACCTGCTCCAACCTGTCTACAGACTTCTTGAAATGAGGTGCCCAAAAGCTGGCCAGTGAGACAACAAATGCTCGCATGATATTTTTTTGTGCTTTTTTGGTATCACTGTTTTGTAGACTTTGTATTTTGTTGTATTTTGACGCCTGGCCAAAACAGTTACCCCAGAATACTGCTTAGAAAGGTGATGTTTTCCTACTACAACACCCTGCCCATACAAGTAGGGATTCTGAGAGCTGTAGTCCAACAGAGACGTTCCTAAGCTCTACTCTCTCATGTCATTCTCCACATCCCTCCTGAGGCAATCCTGGTCCTTACCAAGCAAGCCACAATCTTCGTTGTCCACTGTTTCCGCTTTCATTCCTTTGTGCAGTGGCTGTCTTGGTTTGATAATATAAGGAAGCAGGAAGTCCCCAGCAGATCCCTCTTTTTCTGCCTCAGACAGCATCTGGAATAAAAGAGAGGGTCATCTCACATCTCACCATAATACTAATAATAACAGTGGACAGATAGGCACAACAAGGAAGGGTGGCACCAAAAAGTAATAGATATATCCTAAACAAGGGGTGGGCAGTCTTTTTGTTTTTATTGCCTAGGGCCACATTTGTTCACATGCCTTCATAGGTAATAAACCAAACTTTTTCTTTTGGACTTCAGCTCCCAGAATTCCTGACTTTTGGCCAAGCTGGCTGGGACTTTTGGGAGCTGAAGTCCGAAACATTAGGAGAACCAAAGTTTGGAAATCGCTATGTTTTCGATCCTTTGTTCATGGCTCTAAGTTTTACCCTCAAATTATCCATGGGCCAAGCCAAAATCCATAATTTCGACCCCCAAATCTGCCCTCAAATTAAAAATGAAATTGACTTATAGGTACAAAACACACTGCAGAAATAATCCAGTTTGACACCACGTTAACTGCAACGATATGATAACCCTGTTTAAATACTTGAAGGGATGTCATATTGAGGAGGGAGCTAGCTTGTTTTCTGCTGCTCCAGAAACTAGGACCCGGAGCAATGGATGCAAGCTGCAGGAAAAGAGATTCCACCTCAACATTAGGAGGAACTTCCTGACAGTAAGGGCTGTTTGACAGTGAAACACACTCTTTCCTCGGAGTGTAGTGGAGTCTCCTTCCTTAGAGGTCTTCAAACAGAGGCTGGATGGCCATCTGTCGGGGTGCTTTGATTGAGAGTTACTGCAGGGCAGAATTGGGTTGGACTGGATGGCCCTTGAGATCTCTTCCAAATCTATGATTCTATGATTCCATGGTTCCATGCTATGGAATTCTGGGAACTGTAGTTTTGTGAGACATTTAGCCTTCTCTATCAGAGAGCTCTGGTGCCACAATAAACTACAGTTCCCAGGATTCCTTCACATTGAGCCAGGACTGTTAAAGCAGTCTCAAACTGGATTATTTCTGCAGTGTGTTTTGGACTGTAGTCAAGTATATAAGGTTAGTACTGTAACTAAAATAATAATAATAATAATAATAATAATAATAATAATAACGGTAAAAATAGTAGACGGAGAACCCATTAATCTCTTTCCAGGGCAGTGTATCCCACTGCTAAACAGCTATTGCAGCTAAAATGTTCTTCCTAACATCTAAGTTGCCAGCCACCCTTGGTTTTATCTGCTAATAGTCACAGACAGGCACCTTGAACCCACCTGAAACCAGTTCCTGTAGGGCAATTCAGGTTTCCTAAGGCTTCAGCCTTTGTTAAAAAAACCAAAATATTTAAATATCAAAGCCAAGCCTATTAGGGTCTAGCTTTAAATCAGTAGAGTAGCAGAAATGTGTCCTTGTCTATGTATGCTTCTCTAGAAACTGAGACTAACTCAAAAACAACACAAGTAGCTTGAAGTTTAAACAAAAGTTTACTAATGGCTTTAATTTACATATGCATAAAGACTATATCCTAACCAAGCTAAGGAATAGTTCAAGTAAAGAAGAAATCTTTATCTCACCATCTTTCCAAAGAAAGTTGAGAGAGAAAGAAGATGGGGAACCCAACAGGTCAGCAGAAAATCCATGTGAGTCCATGTGCACTACCCAGAAGGGTGAGCGACCTGACTCACATGGTTTGTTTACCAATTTGCAAAGTTATTGCCTTGTGATTCAGTAAGAGCAGATGAGATGTTTGCAAGAGGGAGAGACAGCAGAATTTGCATACAGGAAAATTTATCTATTTAAGGAGGGGAAAGAGGAGAATGCAAAAAATCTTCCAATATTTCCTGCTGTATCTGACCCCCTCACCTGCCGTTCCCATCCCCTGGACTCTTCCTGGCTCAGCAGGAACTCCTCCGCCAGGTCCACTGCTTGGGCCAAAGTCTCCGGTCCTCCTCCTTTGACCCAACTCTGCATTTCTTGAGGCAAAATGGTCAGGAACTGCTCCAGGATCACCATCTCTAGGATCTGCTCCTTGGTGGACCTCTCTGGCTTCAGCCACTGACGGCAGAGTTCCCGGAGTAGATTGCAAACCCCACGGGGTCCCTCCATCTCCCGGTAGTGGAAATCCCGGAACCGCTTACGCTGGATCTCAGTCCCAATGTCCTCTTCTGCTAGAACATCTTCCTTCGCTGTCTTGTGATTTTCTTCATCTCCAGTGTCCAGATTCTTAGAATCTTTGGGACCTTCTCCATTGGCACCTGGTGATATCGCGGCTGCCCCATCTGCTGTAGGCCAGTGGCTGTTTTCCATTTCTCCTTCAAAGGAGACTAAAGATAATTCACTGGCGTTCTTTTCAACCCACTGTGGCTGTGGATCTTCCCAGATCATCTGAGAGGGTTGCAGTGCCCTCAAAAACTCTTGCCACTGGACTTCCCAATGTTGGGCCAACCCTTCCTCCGGCTCCTGCTTAACCTGTAATGGGAGCCATTTTGGGAATCCTTTGGCAGCCCCAGTGGCGGCAAAATGGTGGCCCTTCCAACCATCTCTTCTTGGTCTCCAATCCCTATAGGTCAAATCGGGTGCTTCTGCCTCTTCCGTTTTAATGCCCGCAGAAAACCTGTGAGCAAAGAAATGCTGAAATTGGAGGTCTAGTGCTGCCACAGCACCTCCTTTTCCAGACATAGTTTGACCTCAGAAGGGATGGTTTCCCAATTTTCTTCTTTTCCCCCCCACCAGATACGTTACAGAGAAAACAGTACAGGCACTGGCTTGGAGGCCTGTAAGTCATCCAGTCATTCAGAAAGGCAGTGACATTGTGTTGTTAGGATCTGAAGGTGTGGACAATGGGTAATACAATGAACTGTAAGCAGGAATGATAGGCAATGCAGAAGTCGGCTTCATTTCTAAATCAGGAGGAAGTGGGCTCCCTGAAGGGAAAAAAGAACACACAAACCACAACAAATTAAAACAAAACCAAGAGTCTTTTTTGTAGGCAATACTTGGTAACAGAGATGTCAATTTGTTGGAAATTTGGAAGTCATGCAAAAAAAATGTTTTTCTTTGGGGTGGAATTGACATTTTTGGGAAATTGTAAAATGTAGTATTAGTAACTTCACAGATTAAAAGGTCACTTCTTGGCTGCATCCACACTGCAGAAATAATCTGGTTTGGCACCACTTGAACTGCCATGGCTTAATGCTATGGAATTCTGGAAACGGTAGTTTTGCGAGGCATTTCCTTCTCTGCCAGAGAGCTCTGGTGCCACCAGAAACGACAAATCCCATTATTAAGTAGCATTGAGCCATGTCAATTTGAGCGGTGTTAAAACTGCATTAATTCTGCAGTGTGGCAGCAGCCTAGAAGAGGAAATTTCATCAGGTCTTGCTTGGCAGGTCTTGCTTGTTATGACTGAAATTCCCTCTTCTGCATAACCATTAAAGACACAGGAGCCATCTCAAATTTTCACTTTGACAACCCTAAGAAACCGAATAGATTAATATCTATTGCAAGACCTTTGTCTCAAAGGCTCCAGCAACTCCTGGTGTTGGGGAATCCAGAGTAGATTTCTTCAGGATCTTGGAGGACCCACTCTTCCTGCTATACTCCCTACCCTGCAACTTTTTTGTTATGTCAAATCTTACCAAAGTGCCAACGCCCTGTGTCCTACAAGTCCCAGAACATATTCTTCCAGAGAACTCACAAAGATAACCGTGAAGGCAACAAACCCTCTGCTTTCCTACTCAGCACCTGAAATTAAGATACACTGCTCCACAACATGAAGGTTCCATTCAGATTATCAACGCTAATACCAGGGATCAGGGAGAAATTACTGTTTTGGACTACAACTTCCAGAATACAAATACACACATAGCATGGCTAGCAGAATGTTAGGCTGGCATCACACTGGAGAATTAATGCAGTTTGACACCGCTTTCACTGTCATGGCTCCATCCTATGGACCCCTGGGATTTATAGTTCTCCAACAGAGAAGGCTAAACACCCGGCGAAACTACAAATCCCAGAATCTCATCGCATTGAGCCATGGCAGTTCAAGGATTGTCAAACCGCATTAATTCTGCAATGTAGAGGCAGCATTCTAAATCAAAACAAATACAAAAAGGAAGGATCTCAACTACAGATGGATTCATAATTATATTCTACATACTAGTATACACTATATAATAACCATAATAATATAGTGATTATGTTCTTTATCTGCTCTATTTATTTCCAGTGGTCTTGTATGGCTTATACATAGAGATCGCAGAAAAGGCTCTGACTTTGGCTGCTTAATTTCCACTCCCTCCCCCCCTCCCTGTTTTTATCACGGCTGGCACTTTGGGACCCAGGACACAAGATCAGCACCTTTTGCTCTTTTTATAGTTTCTCTGTCCAGTATTTCCACTCTGCCTTTCCAAATAATAATAATAATAATATTTTTAAAAAGCATCCAAAGCAGTGCACCTCTGAACACAAAGCAAGCTCTAAAACCAATTCAAAGCCTTACACTACAGCCATCAAAACACAGCAAAAACAATTTAAATGGTCGGTGGTAAGGAAATCTCTTTGCATCCTTCCCTTTTTAAAATGATGATGATGATGATGATGATGATGATGTCTAGAAAAGACCCATAAGAAGAAATAACCTGGCCAGGTTGCATGTTATTTGCAATCCTTAGGCTAAGAATATAGGATCTCTCTACTTTAATGCCCAGGGGTCAGCCCTGGTGATCTTTCTCCTTTGGGTATCCTCCCATCCATCCTTTGCTGATCTGCCTTCCCTTTGTCCATCTCCTCTTTCCCTTTGAATGCATCCCATCATCCCATACAGCCCTGCACACCTCACTTGGGTACCTTTTGGGATTTCTCTCTGTGAACCAAGGAAGGGCTGAGAAAGCCAAAGAGACAGTTCCCCAAGTCCTCTCCAAAAAAGGGAGGAAGGCAAAAACAAAAAGAAGAAGAATACAGGAAGCTCTCTTTCCTCCATCCCTCCCTCTTAAGCTTTCATGGGCCTTTCTAGGCATCTCAGCTCAGTCTGTTTTAACCCTTTAGAAAAAAGAATAATAGTATCTGCAGCTCACCAAGTCCATATGTTCTTGGGCACAGCTTCTTTACCAGATCATTTGGTACCCAAGAGAGAGAAAGAAATTGTGTGGAAAAGGTGCGTCTGCATTGTAGAAATAACACAGTTTGACACCACTTTAACTGCCATGGCTCTAGCCTACAGAATCCTGAGATTTGTAGTTTGGTGAGGCACCAGGGTAGAGAAGGCTAAGGGCTTGGTCAAATGAAAAATCCCAGCATGCCATATGGGGCTTATAGGACTGTAGATCTGCATTATTTTTACAGTGTAGATGCGCCCTGGGACAGGTTCCTATGCCACCAAAAAAGAGCAATTCAATATGTTTCAGCAAACTTTTTATTCAAAACTAACAATATGCGTGTTTGAAATTAAAGAACCAGATCAAGTCAGGGCTGCATGCATAAATAAATAAATAAATAAGCATTCTGAACCTCCTAGAGATTATCTGAAAGCTTCTTCCAAAACGTATCCAGGGCCAATTTGTTATTTCTTTCTCCTGCTTCCAGTTTTCTTATTACAGTCACCCCTCCATTTTCGTGGACTTGAAATCCGCATCCCTCACCCATTTGCAGGTGGCAAACAGAAGGGGACAAAATGGGGCATGCCCCCGTGGCCTATGCCCACAGGTGCCTGTGGATGCGCGCTGCCATTCAAGCTAATGGGCCTTGAATATAGGCAAGTTTCTATTTTCATGGGGGGTTGGGGTGGGTCTGGAACAGATCCCCCACAAAAACGAAGGGGCGACTGTATTTCTTTTTGGGTGATCTCTATTCTTTTTCCTTCAAAACATGTTGTGGGAAGCTAGTAAGGCAGAATCATCTGCTTTACTCCTTTCTGTTGGGCTGCGTATGCATGGTCAGTAAGGGTCCTTGAGGCAGCTGCTTCTTATCTTGCCTGATGTAGGTCTGGCTATGGGATGAAGACAGATTTGGTTGCCTTGGTGGATGACCTACACTGGGAACTGGACAGGGGGAGTGTGTCCCTGGAGGTCCTGCTGGACCTCTTGGAGACTTTTGATACCATCAACCATGGTATCTTTGAGTTGTCTCTCTGAGATAGGACTTGGGAGCACTGTTATGAAGTGGATCTGGCCTTTCTTAAAGGAGCCAATTCAGAAGGTGGTGGGTGGGTGGCTGTCAAAGGATAGTTGATGCCAAGCTGGGGGGAAATCTGAAACCCAAAGGGCTGGCAGCTACAAAGAGTTATAGTGCAGGAGACACTTAAGAGAGTCCCAAGTTTGAATCTCGCAGTGAAGAATTGGCGGGACAGTGAGCATCACTGTCACATAATTGGTGGAAGCGGTGGTATAAAAAAGATCCATTGTGCTGCCATCCAAGAAAAGTAATTGGGTGGGTGAGTCTTTCGTGACATAATTGGTGAAGGTGAGACTATGGGAGGAGTAGGTTCGAAATTTGTTGATGTTTCGTGTGCTCTGAGGGGTGAAGAGCCACTGAGGCTAGGAAAGGCCACTGTGAGAGCAGTTAGAAAGGGTTTTAGCTGCCCAAGAAAGGGACAAAGAGTGTCCTTAATTAAATTATTGTAGTGTCCTACAGAAGACATAGTGTTTGGTGAGTAGTGAACTCACAGGTACAAAAGATATAAAACTTTAATAAAGGTTCTGTGAGAATTTAGGAGATTATCAAATGAGCAAAAGTGATGGGCCATCACACATGGGATGTGCCCATCACTATCGCACAATTACATGAAGATTATCATATCATGTTGTGTGACATCGCAATAATCGTGTCATTACCCTGTGAATAAACAGAAAATTTCCTGTCACTTTTTATTAATAGGATTTTCCCATTAATTAAAAAGTGACACTAGAATTCCTCTTTATTCACAGGATAATGACACGGTTATTGTGATGTCGCACGACATCATTTGATAATCTTTGCGTTATTGCGCAATAGTGGCAGAAGCATCCCACTATGCTCCCCTCAACTGATCCACTTCTCCTCTGTCATCCATCCAGCCTTTAGTTTGAACACAAATAGTTATGCCTGCTGGAATTTGGTTAAGTTCTTTAGCATTGTTTCATCCTTTAGATTCTTTATTACATGCCCCTACATTTTACCCTTGACTTATCCACAGGTCATATCAAAATCCATAATTTTGGCACCAAAACCTGCCCTCGACTTATATATGAGGTCAATTTATAGCCGAGTATATACAGTATATAAAGCTATAAAGAACCAGTTGCAAAGACAAGCTAAAGAAACTGTTAAGCTGTGTAACTAATAAAGTATTTATACGTCATAGCCCTCTGTGAAAACACCATCAACTAAAAGAGATACTGTATTCAGCCTGACTTGTAAATAAATTTCTTACTTTGCTTCAAAAAGCACTGTCTGTAGTAATTTCAGAAACGCATTAAAAATGCTACCAACATTGAGAAAAGTCTTTTAGCTTTGGGACACACTGATAGTGGGTGTGTGGCTGTCAAAGATAGTTGGTGCCAAGGGGGGGGGGCAGAATTGAAACCCAGAGGGCTGGCATCTACAGAGAGTTATAATGCAGAGCACTTAAAAGAGTCCTGAGTTCGAGTTTCACCAAGGACGTAGCCGGGGGAGGGGATTTGGGGGGTCGGGGACCCCCCTATCAGGCTGGGGGCATTCAAGCTCCTTTCTCCTCCCTCCATTAAAAACCCGGCGAGGGAAAAGAGGAAAGACAAAACAAAAGTTCCCCTTTTCCCTTGCTCCGTGGCTTTAATGGAGGGGGGAGGGAGGAGGAAGGAGCTTGAACGCCAGTTTGCAAGCTCAGAGAGAGAGAGAGAGGATGCCCTGTGACTCCTTCGCTTTCGTTTCTTCAGAGTCGGCTTCCACTCCTCCTCCTCCTCCTCCTCCTCCCCCTTCCTCACTTGTGCTTTTGCAGAAGAAGGAAGAAGAAGGGAAGGAAGGGAAAAAGGAGAAGAATAAGAGGGATGGAGAACTGAAGAAAGGGAGGAAGGGGAAGGGGAGAAAGAAAGAAGAAAGAAAAAAGGAAGGAAGGAAGCTTCTAAAGAAAATATAAAGAAAGAAAAGGTGACTTCTAACTTTAGCTGTTATATCCCATGTACAATTAGTATAATAATAATAATAATAATATAATAATAATAATAATAATAATAAATAATATCCCTTACCCAAAATTTGCGGATTAGATGTATTTTGGATTTTGGAGTTTTTCAGATTTTGGGTTATTTATATACAGTAATATGTCTAATGGGATATTATACTGGGATGGGATCCATGTTTGTTTCATATGCATCTCATAGACATAGACTGAAGGTAATTTAATGCACTATATTTTTAAAAAATGTTTGTGCTTCTGCATCTGAGCTTCAGCAAAACCCTGAGACCACTTGCCTTGTATAATTCAATAATTCAGTCATTGATCTAAACCTTCAGGATTTCCAAGTTTCTCTGAGTTGGGGGTCAGACCAGATGCTCTCAGGGTCAGTTTGGGGTTTTGGAAGGTCCAGAGAGAAAGGGACTCAGACTCTACTCTGGACATTTCTCCTGAGAATGGACTCATGTTTTCAAAAACAGCCATTTCTGGAATTTTGCAACAACAAAAAAGAGGTGGGTCTGTGATGCAAAAGGCAAGAGGCTTCCTTCCAGCCTTGTTTTTTCTCTTTTTTAAAAGACAAATAGAATAAAAATACAGTTAGCTGGCCCTTTTTCAGCATGTCAATGGGGATGCTTTGATGGAGGAGTTCCTGAATGGAGCAGATGGGGTTGGACTGGATCAGGGCCCTTCGTGGGGTCTCTTCTAACTCTATGTTTTATGATAATTAATATATATTGAATCAATCTAAGATGATGAATCGTGGCTGTGGAGTCCTATGGCCCTGCTCCGGCAATGCTAGATGCAGGCCCCATCATCCAGCAGCACCACGACTGATGGGAACTGCAGTTTAATAAGGCTGCACACTGCAGAATATTCCAGTTCGACACTGCTTTAATGCTATGGAAAAAACCTGCGATTTGTAGTATGTTGTGCCACCAGAGCTCTCTGACAAAGAAGGCTAAATGTCCACAAAAACTACAATACCCAGATATTGTTGTTGTTGTTATTTTCTTATATCCCGCCTTTCTCCCAATATACGGACTCAAGGTGGTGTATTTTCCATAGCCTATCTATAGTATATCTTTCTACAATGTAGATGGACACCTCCATTACATAATTTGTTGAGGATGGCTATGACTGGGAGTTCTGCATGGCAGATGGGGTTGGACTGGATCAGGGCCCTTCTAGGGGTCTCTTCTAACTCTATGATTCCATGATTCTGTAGCACTCTGAGCCTACTGTGATTTTAATAGTTTTTTAATGTTATAAAGGTATAAGTCTTATAATGCAAGCCATGCACTGATGGACTATTGCACTCTTAATTTTTTATGATTGATTTATACCCCGCTTTTCTCCCAAAATAGGATTCTTCTTAAAAGGGTTTGTTTAATATAAAAGAAAGGAACGTATAATGGCTTGGAATTAAAAATTCTGGTAGATTAGATAGATAGGTAGGTAGGTCTTTGGAATTAAAAGGGGGTTGTGGTGTGTGTGTTGTGTTGTTGTGTGTGTGGTCTCAAAATTAAAAATCCCTCTTGGAAGTGGGAATTAAATGTGTTGGATGCAGCCTGGGTTCGTAGCTCAGCTCAGAGATGTGGAATACCGTGTCTCAAAGCATGAGCAGAGTGTTTGAGCATGAACAGAGTGGTGCTGCTCATTTGCCTCGAGCAGCTGCACTTTGCTTTATCGAGCTGAATTTATTGATTGTAAACACCTTCACAGAAGGACCCGTTTGCTTGAAAAAATAATCCAGTTTGATGCCACTTTAACTGCCCTTGGCTCCATGTTGTGAAATGCTGGGATTTGTAGTTTGTTGTGGCACCTGACAGATGACTCAACTACAGTTCCCAAGATTCCATTGCACGAAGCCATAACGGAAGTTAAAGTGGTGCCATCAAGGTGTCGCGGGTAAACACTCGACCCTCTTTTTGTGTCTTGGGGGGGGGGGCTCTTAGCCTCTCAAAATGGTAGCACTTAGTCTTGACCCCCCCCTTCCCAAAATCCTGGCTATGTCCTTGGTTTCACCGTGAAGAATTATTGGGTGGTGATCATCAGCTTCACATAATTGCTGGCACCTTAAAAAGAAGTGAAAGGTTTTGAGAGATCTTAGCAGTGCCACCTTGTCACCTTCACCTTGGCATGAATATCGTCCCCACTAGTTTGCACTGCTTCAAAATGCATGTCAATCATCTGTGCGTCATCAACCCGGGCAGCCCAGCTTGATAAGTATGTGTGTGTGTGTGTGTGTGTGTGTGTGTGTATAATTGACAGAAGATTCAGTTCAGTGGTTTTGCAACTACTTGCCTCACTATGAGCTGCAAAACCACTGAGTTGAATCTTCTATCATTTTTTTTTTAAATTGATAGAAGATTTGATTCATGGTTTTGCAACTACTTGCCTCACAGATTACAAGGAGTTGCAAAATCGATGAATTGAATCTTCTATCATTTTTTTTTTAAATCATGCGCCCATAGGTCACACCACATGCACTTAGTGTGGAAAAATGAAATGCACAGATATAGGATGGGTGACACCTGGCTGAACAAGACTATGAGTGAAAGGGATCTAGGAGTCCAAATAGACCACAAGTTGAACATGAGTCAACAGTGCGATGCGGCAGCTAAAAAGGCCAATGCTATTTTAGGCTGCATCAATAAAAGTATAGTGTCTAGACCAAGAGAAGTAATAGTGCCACTGTATTCTGCTGTGGTCCGGCCCCACCTGGAATGATATTGTGTCCAGTTCTGGGCACCACAATTCAAAAAGGAAATTGAGACACTGGAGTGTGTTTCCCTTCCAGAATGATGTGATTCAGATCCCTCGTTCCCACTTGTTGAACACCCTTCGGAATCAATTCTTTCCAAAAGAACAGCTAGGAAACTAGTGTCTGGCAAAAATGTTTTTTTTGCGTTTGCCTCGCTTTTTTGCAACAGGAATCGATCAAAGTAGGATCGAAACCGGTTTCAAATGGGAATGAGGGTCATATAACCTGATTTGCTTTAAATACCATAGTTTTTTATTTTTGATACACAGCGGAAACAAATTGATACATGCAGTTTCATCCCTGAACCATGTATGATGCTCATCCATGTGTTCAATGCCTTCTCCAAGTTACCACAAACCAAGAATAAATCTTTTGCAATCCCATAAATTGTGCCTCTTTGTGCACTGTAGTGGTTTGAGTGTTGGACTCTGATTCTGGAGACCCACTGGGTGACTTTGGGCCAGTTACACTCTCTCAGCCTCAGAAGGAAGCAACGGCAAACCCCCTTCTCAACAAATCTTGCCAAGAAAACCTTATGATAACTTCATCTCAGGGTGGCATACAGAAAATAACTTGATGGCACACAACAACAGCACAAGTGCTGCTCTCTTGAAAGGGTTAAACTGAATGAGGTTAAATTCCTAGAGAGACCAGAAGGAAAGGAGGAGGAAGCTGTCATCATCCCCCATACACACACACATATACACACATACACACCGTGGGAAAGTCTCCTTTGTATTTCCCATCAATGCAAGATGAGCTTCTTCCACAGGGGAGGTGAGTTTTGTAAGGGTTTTTATTGTGTGGGGGGACAGAGGGGATGAAAAGACATTATCTAGGAAGCCCCACTGCAAATGAAACAAGAGGGATCAACGTGACTCAAGAAACCACTGTAGCACAATATTTATGAAAAAGCCAGTCCCTGCATAAAAAAGTGTAGCAGGTCAGGGAGGGGGAAATGTGGATGCTCAGCATCCTAACCCCTTTATGCAAACAGATCTTGCAGACTGATTTTCCAGACTAACAGGGCCATATCTTTGAATAATAATAATAATAATAATAATAATAATATGCAAAGGGATCTTGCAGCACCTTTGAGACTTATTGAAGAGTAGAAGTTGGTAGCATGAGTTTTTTGAGGTTCTCAACTCCTCTTACAGTTAGTTGCAGAGGTCCTAAAAGGTGCCTTAGCATACTGTTTTTCCAGACTAACAGGGCCATAACTTTGAATAATAATAATAATAATAATAATAATAATAATAATAATAATAATAATAATAATAATATACAGCAAAGGGTTCTTGCAGCATCTTTGAGACCAAGTGAAAGAGAAAAGTTGGTAGCCTGAGCTTTCCTAGACTTGAGCCTCCCAACTCCTCTTTCAGACCAATTTTGAAGCTGGGCTGAAGACAATATTGTTCAGGGAAGCATTCGCAGGCATTGTGTGATTGTTTATCTGACTGTTATCTGATTTTTTTAATATTTGATATTTGATGTTTTTAATTTGTTGCCTGCTTATTTTATCTAACTTTATCTTGTATTATTATCTGTTGTTTTATATGTATTTTGTTATTATCCTGTAGAATGTACGCCATTGGTAGGTTTTATTTTTATTGATTTTACTGATCATATGTACAGCGCTGTGTAAATCTACAGCACTAAATAAATAAAGTATAATAATAATAATAATAATAATAATAATAATCTCAGAGGTGCTGCAAGGTCCCTTTGCATATTGATTTTCCAGACTAACAGTGCTATATCTTTGAAAAATAAGAAGAAGAATATGTAAAGGGATCTTGCAGCCCCTTTGAGAGAGAAGTTGGTAGCATAAGCTTTGCTAGACTGCAGCCTCCTTCCTCAGATGCATTTGGTGGAGAGCCCAGGGGCAGACCGATATAGCAGTCTGTGTGTGTGTGAGGATGTCCATTTTGTTGTTGTTATGTACCTTCAAGTCTTTCCCGACTTAAGACAACCTTATCGCGGGGTATTCTTGGCGAAGTTTGTTCAGAGGGGACTTGCGATTGCCATCCTTAGAGGCTGAGAGACTGTGACTTGCCCAAAGTCACCCAGTGGGTTTTACATGGCTGAACCATGATTCGAACCCTGGTTACACTCAAACCACTACACCACACTGGCTCATGAATTTCATACAGTTTTCTCAATAGTCAATTCCACTTTAACATTTTTTGGGGGGGTGAGGTGGGGTTGTTTTCACCATATTGGACTTGTTTTAATTTGTAAGCCTCCTTGAGTCTTGATTTGGGGGGAAAGACTGGGTATAAAAATAATTTATAATTATTTTCAATAATTATAAATTATTTAATGTATATATAATAATTAATTATTATTAATAATAATTCTAAGAACTCTTGGAAGTCCCACATTTACCATGGCCTTTGGAGGAATTGGCGAGCAAGTAGTCCAAAGAATAACTTTTTCAATGCTCTGAACAAAAGCAAAATTTGAGTATGAAAGTGAACAAGAATTTTAGGTGGGCTAAGTTTGCTGGGTTCTTTCTGTTCCAAAGATGAAGCCACTGTGGGATTGAATAGGAAGGAAGACCTTCAGCCTGAAAATCCTTCATCAGAAGAAGAGGGAGCACCAGGAAGATCCCAAGAAAACATTTCCTTCTTGACTGAGCCTGGTGAGTAAGAATTGTAATGAAATTTGATTAACAAAGATTAGGATAAAAGAGTTAATATGGAATCATAAGAGTTGGAAGAGATCCCCAAGGGACAACCAGTACAATCCTCTGACATGCATTTAGTGGCGAGCCCAGGGACAGACCTATATACGTAGCAGTCTCTCTGTGTGTGAGGATGTCCATTTTGTTGCTGTTATGTACCTTCAAGTCTTTCCTGACAACCAACACAATCCCCTGTCATACACCGTCAAGGCACTCCCAGATGGCCATCCAGTGTCTGTTTAAATACCCCCAAAGAAGAAGACTTCAACAGTCTCCAGTTTGACACCACTTTAACTGCCATGTCTCAATACTGTGGTGTCCTGGGATGTATAGTTTGTTGGGGCACCAGAGCTCTCTGATGGAAAAGTCTAAATGTCTTACAGTACTACAGTTCCCAGAATTCCACAATACTGAGCCATAAAGTGATGTCAAACTGGATTATTTCTGCAGTATGGATGCAGCCAGAGAGTTCTTAAATGAGTAAATGAATAAGCAATTTATACTTCAGTGTTTTCTAGTTTGGTTTGTTCTCTCCTTTGATGTTCCTGTATTATCCCTTGCCATCTCAAAATATTATCTGCTCTGTTCTCGCAGATTACAATCAGGAACACGAGCATAAAGAGAAACCATTTGGGTTATTTCCAGAAAGGGCCACATCTCAGGTAGTGGAGGTGAATTGGAGGGATCTGGATGGACTAGGAAAGCAAGATGGCAGCCTCGATGAGAACTGGATGAAAGAATCTCTTGCATTTGAAGGCAGAGACTTCTCAGAAGTCCAGCAAACATTAAATGCTGGTGAGAACAGGATCATCTGCAGCGTGTGTGGGAAGGGATTCAGGGATGACTCGAACCTTAAAAGACATCAAAGAATCCACACAGGAGAAAAACCCTATCACTGCCACTACTGTGGGAAGAGCTTCAGCCGGAATACGAACCTTGCTGCTCACCATCGAACCCACACTGGCGAGAAACCGTATGTGTGCTCAGTCTGCAGCAAGACTCTCTGTGACAAGTCAAGCCTCAATCGACACCAGAGAACTCATTCCGGGGAGAAGCCATATGAGTGCGACGAGTGTGGGAAAAGCTTTGACCTCAGGCAGTCCTTGATAAGCCACCAGAGAATCCACACAGGGGAGAGACCGTATAGGTGTCTGGAGTGTGGAAAAACATTCAACCGGAGTCAGAACCTCCGTAGCCACCAGCGAATCCATACTGGGGAGAAGCTGCACACATGTTCAGAATGTGGGAAAAGTTTCAGCCGCAGCCAGAATCTCACGCGGCATCTGAGCAGCCACACAGGCGATAAACTGTATAGCTGCTATGAATGTGGGAAAAGCTTCCGCCTGAGCCAGTCCCTTATTAGCCATCAGAGAATCCACACAGGAGAGAAACCATATATGTGCTCCCTGTGCGGGAAAAACTTTAACCTGAGCCAGAACCTTATTAGTCATCGGAGAATCCATACTGGAGAAAAACATTATAAATGTTCCGAATGTGGGAAGAGCTTCAGCTGGAGCCAAGATCTCCTCCGCCATCAGAGGATCCACACCGATGAACAACCATATCCCTGCTCGGCATGCGGGGAACGCTTCAATCGGCGGGAGAACCTTATTAGACACATGAGGATACACCTTGGAGAAAAAGCATTTTAAAAAAAAGTCTAGCCAGGATACACTTTTCCCTTTGTGGTTGTCCTCACATTACAAACTAGAAATATTTTGATGTGCTTTTAGAATGGTGCATTGCTCTGAAGGACAGACATTCTACCGTTTAGCTTTTGTCTAATCTCCATAAGGCAAGTTGCAATAAAGTGAAATTTTAAATTAAAATTTGTATTTAAGCTGATGTTGAAAGGATCACATAGTGGCTGTGTTTTCACATCAGTCTAAGCTAGGATTAAGGATGATACAGTCCTCCAGATGTGGATGCACAAGTCATCCTTAGCCAATGTAGCCAAGGGTGAGGAATGTGGGGAATTGCAGTCTTACATTTGGAGGGCCACATAATTCTTAGCTCTGTTCTAAGTGAGCTATATTAGCCCCTATTTGGTGTTTTAGACATGAATTGGCCAGCAGACCATGGAACACACCGGTAACTTTTCCTCATTTCTACATTTCTCCTCTCATGACCTTTTTACCGTCTTCTGTTTCAGAGTGAGGAACTGAAGAAACAAGCCACAGTTTTCAATTCATATGCAACCATACCATGGTTAAAAAAAGCTGGCATTCACAAGTTGCAAACCATGGTTTCTAATTGTGGTTTGCAGCTGGCAAACAAGCTATGGTTTGTTTTCCAGGAGGAGATTAGGCACAACCAACCAGAATGCCACAAGGCACAACCTGACTTATTGTTATGTGCAAACTTAACCAAGTTGGAAAGGAATCCTAAAAGAGGATCTGTCACCAACAACGTTCCATCCTACATCTGCACTAGTTGCCTTGATGGGGGAATGCAGACCAGAGTTTCAGAAGGTGAATATAAGCAGATTCAGGGGGAACTGGTCCTTAAAATATATTGGCCCCAAAATACTTAGAGCTGAACAACTAGGGTGGTGAATTGGCACCAGAAAAGAATTTAGAGGAGACTGTTGTCATATAATTATGAAAGTAGACACTAGAAATTATTTTGGTCACAGTGCCTTACAAAAGCTTTAGTTTTCAAATATTTGTCAGGGGTGGCAAGAAGTATAGTGTAGTACAGCAATCTAATTGCAATGTAAGCCCTGTGAGCTAAGTTTAAAGAGACCACAGTTGGCCATGATCACCCAGTGAGCTTCAGAATAATAAAGAACATTTTAACTTGGGTGTTGTGGATACTAGTCTGGCCTCCTTGATTTATATATGCAGGTGGAGTCTCTATTACCCAGAATTCTAAAAGACAAAATTGTCCATATGAATAACTAAGATAGTGACACCTTTGCTTTCTGATGGTTTGGTGTACACAAAATTTGGTTTCGTGCACAAAATTATTTGAAATATTGTGTAAATTACCTTCAAGAAATGTATATAAAACATAAATGAATCATATGTTAAGATTTGGGTCCCATCTCCACAATATCTCATTATGTACGTGCAAATATCCCCAAATCCAAAAAACTACAAAATCCCAAACAGTTCTGATCCCAAGAATTTCAGATAAGGAAGACTCAACCTGTACAACTAAAAACCTGCGAATACATTTTTTAGTTGTACAAGTTGTGTCTAGATTTAGTTAATATGATGTGTGTGATTCTCCTCTTCCCACATTTATCCACACAACAATCCTGTGAGGCAGGTCAGGCTGAGATCAACAAAGATTGATTGACCTCTTTAAATAACTCAAGGGTTATCTCAGAGAGGAAGGTGCAGCCCTGTTTTCAGCTGCACCAGCAGGTAGGATCAGGCCTATTGGTTAAAATTGCAGAACATAGAATCATAGAGTTGGAAGAGACCCCAAGGGCCATCCATTCCAACCCCCTGCCATGCAGGAAATCACAATCAAAGCATCCCTGACAGATAGCCATCCAGCCTCTGTTTAAAGACCTTCAAAGATGGAGATTCCACCATCCTCTGAGGCAGTGTATTCCACTCTTAAACAGTTTTTATCATCATTAATTCCTTCCTAAAGTTTAGGTGGAATCTCTTTTCCTGTAGCTTGCATCCATGGTTCTGGGCCCTACTCTGGAGTAGCAGAAAACAAGCTTACTCAATATGACATCTCTTTAAATAGTTAAACAGGGCTATCATATCACCTCTTAACCTTCTCTTCTCTTAGCTAAATATACCCAGCTCCTCATAGACATGGTTTCCAGACCTATGGCGGTAGATTTCAACATTGAGAATAAGAACAGTTTGACCATGACTTCAATTACTTAGAGATATGGTGGGTCTTTCTCTCTGAATGTCTTCCAAAAGATGCTGGACAGCTATCTGCCAGGGGTGTTTTAGTTGAAGATCCTGCATTGAGCAGGGATTGGACTCATTGCCCCTTGAGACCTCTTCCAGCTTCATGATTCTATGCTTCTAAGAGCTTGTGATTGGTCCACTGTCTACAGTGGAGCAGTGATTCAAACTCAGATCTCTCACTACTCAAAGCATTACACCACACTAGGTGTTATCAGCCTCCCGTGTCTTAGGCCTCTCCCTGGAGATTGACACCGGCTCTTAAAAAGACACTTATCTCCACACACCATGCACAGAGGCCTCTTTCAGAATAGCTGGTGACATGGCTCTCATATCAGTGTGTCCATGAAACAACAGCAAGGTCTAGTCCTGAACTTAGAAGGAACTGTCCAAGGTGCAGAAGCTGTTTCGAGGTTCAACCTTTAAAGCTGGAATGAAAACCCAGAGTAGATTCAAAGAAGAGTTGAAAGGGACCTCATAGCCCATGCATTCCAACCCAGTATTATGCAGGAATAAACAATGAAAAGAATCCTGAAAGATGGCCATCCAGATTTTGTTTAAAGACTTCCAAAGAAAGAGAGTCCGCCATCCTCCAAGGCAGTCCATTGCACTGTTGAACAGCTCTTACTGTCAGAAAGTTCTTCCTCACATTTAGGTGGAATCTCTTTTCTTGTAATTTGAAGTCACTGCTTCATGTCCTATTCTCTGGAGCAGCAGAAAACAAGCTTGCTTCTTTCTCAATAGGACATCCCTTTAAATATTTAAACAGGGCCATCAAGTCAATTCTTAATCTTCTCTTCAATTCAAGTTAAAAAAGTATTCACAATGTCATAAATAAAAACTAACTTGGAAGCACTTGTCAGCTGTTGATGTTTGGCCATCATGCCAACATGAGGCCATCACACACAACTCACTAAATGATAAATGACAAGCAATAAATATGATAATTTTCATGTAATTTTAGGGGGGTCCTGCTGCAGGAAAATGAGGAAGAAGATAGAGGAGGGGTGCCCAGTGACGGGGAGATGAAAATGAGCGATCCAGGGATGAGAATCAGAACAAGTAAAGTGGGCAGCAGGAGAAGGAGGAATATTAGGAGCTGGAAAGAAAAATAATGGCTTACCAAACTAGAAATTCCAGGATTCCATAGGATACAACAATGGCTACTAAGATGGTATCACATCAGTATAATTATGTATTCCAAATACATCTCTGTTACAAAATATATTTTATAAACTCCTTGGAGCAGGGGCTTGGTTACTTTATTGTTACTGTACAAAAACGAGATGGGAAACCCAAAGCCTTTTAAAGGTTGCTGGACTGCATCTCCTATCAGCCCCAAACATAGATGATTGATGACACTTCAGACAAAGAGTATGCTATACATTCGTCCCTCCACATTTGCGGTTTCGACTTTTGCAGATTTGATTATTTATGGATTTTGTTAATATGTTCTCTCTAGGAATATCTAGGTCCTCCAGTGCAACTCTGTGGTCAGCGTTAACCAAAAGTTGCACGAAGGACCTAGAGATTCCTAGAGAGAACAATCCACTGGGCATGGCAGATGTTGACCACAGAGTTGCCCTGGAGGACCTAGA
>NC_056523.1:9817473-9838492 GCF_019175285.1 Sceloporus undulatus
GCCCCTGATGGACTAGAGAGGTGTCCTCTCAGGTAAAAACATAGTGTTTTTGTTATTTGCAGTTTTTCCACATTCATGGGGGTCCTGTACTCCTAACCCCAGCAAATGTGGAGGACAAGTGTAAATCGTATCAGGTTGAACCCTATGCTTGGGTGTATATTAAAGAGATCCCAACAAAGGAAGAAACCTCTGGATTCCCTTTTCATTTGTATGATTAAATTGTGTTTTTTTTATAAAATGTAATTTTTTCCTCTTTGTAGGAGCTTTTTGTCCATATTAGTTTTCATTTATGCGAAGCCGCCGGAGTCCCAGTTTGGTGGAGAAGGTGGAATGTTAAGTGAAAGTAATATTAATTAATCATCATAATCAAAATCCTTGCAAACTACAATAGCCTTTTTCCTATTTGCAAAATAAAGGTGGCAACTGTTGGATGCCTGTGTTAGCCCACCTTGGAGACCTTGAAGGGCCACACTCCTGCCACATCTGCAAAGAAAATCCACAATATTTGCCCCCAAGGCATTTTAGGGTGTTTGGGCCCTTTGCCACATTTTGGTCTCTCTGGGCCTAAAATGTTGAATCAACAGATGCAAAATCTGTGGATATGGAGGGCTGACTATATAAACCTCTTGGTTGAAAGAGGAATGCCGGAAGTGGCCTGGGGCCTGTGAATATGTCTGGAGCTCATACACACTGCAGAAATAATCCGTTTGACCCCATTTTCACTGCCATGGTCATGCTATAGGATCTTGGAACTGTAGTTATTGTGGCACCAGAGCTCTCTAACAAGAGAAGGCTCCGTGTCTCACAAACTGTAATTCCAGAATCCCATAGCATTGAGCCAGGGCCGTTCACGCAGTGTCAAACTGAATTAATTCTGCGTGTAGATATAGCCCTATAGGAGTGGGTGGAGGCATTCTGTGATGGGGGGAAATGTTTGGGGGAAAAATACTTAAACAATAAATATATTACAGTATACTGTACTACTATTATATTTTTTGGCTGCATCTACACTGCGAATAATACACTTTGACACCACTTTAAATGCCAGGGCTCAATGCTATGGGATTCTGGGATTTGTTTTTGAGAGCTATCTAGCCTTCTTTTAATACAACCACACTTGAGAAATAATGCTTTGACACCACTTTATTGCAAGGCTCATTGCTATGGATTCTGAGATTTGTGTTTGAGAGCTATTTAGCCTTTGGTTGCATCCACACTGCAGAAAATAATGCAGTTTGACACCACTTAACTGCCAGGGCTCCCTCTTATGGAATCCTGGGCCCCAGCCTCTCTATCAGAGAAGGATAAATGTCTCACAAAACTACAAATCCCAGAACCTATAGCATTGAGCCATGGCAGGTAAAGCAGTGTCAAACTGATTATTTTTGCAGTGGAGATGCAGCCTTTGAAAGAGTCCCAAAAAAGTAACTACTGTAGGGCTGCATCCACAGAAATAACTCGTTTGACACCACTTTAACTGCCAGGGCTCAGTGCTATGGATTCTGGGTTAGTAGTTTGAGAGCTATACAGCCTTCTCTGGTTGCATCCACACTTCAGAACAAACGCACTTTGACACCGCTTTAGCTGTCATCCTGGCTCAGTGCTATGGATTCTGGGAATTGTAGTTTTGTGAGACATTTATTATCTTGCTCTGGGGCCACAACAAACTACACGCCCCAGAATCCCCATAGCACTGAGCCGGGCAGTTAAAGCGGTATGAAACTGGATTATTTCTGCAGTCAGACGCAGCCCTTCAAGGCCCTTTCCAATCCCAGCCATTTGGGAAGTGCACTCCAAGATGTAAATGATGAGCTCCAATGGCTGCTGAGAGAGGCAGCAAAGACCTTCTTAATATAATTTATATATTATATATATATCTACGTGAAAGGAGGTTGTAAATACTCCGGCTCCTTCCTGCTCCCTCTTTCCTGCAAGGCTGGGAGGACTGCAAAAAAATGTGGACTTTTAAATAAATACATATATATTTATTATTAATATTATTATTATTATTTGTATTACAGTCCTCTCCTTGCAACTGAGGGCTTTAACTGCTATATTATTATTATTTTGCAGTCAGTCCTCAGCTAGCTTCAATCTTTGGCTGGGCAGGTGAGTGGGCATACAAATATATGGAAATAATAGAAAATATAATAGAGATCTCCTTTCATCTGTATATAAGGGCTGGCTTGGGGTCCCCCTCTGCAAGGAGGGACGGTCCAAAGGCTGAGAGGGGGTTTCTGAGGGGCAAAAGGGAGGTTTGACAGCCCCCCCATTCGCTTCCCTGAACCCTGACTTTCTTGCCCCCCCCATTTTTGTTTTCAAATGGTACAGTCGCCCTTTCATCTCAGACCCCTTTAGAGAGCAGAAACGGGGTGGTGGTGGATTGAGATTGTGTCGATTGTTGTTTTCCCTCACAAAAAGCTCCTGCTAATTATAAAACACAAACACATATATCCTTCCATACTAGCTATCTGCTACCATCGTATTGATATAATAATTTTTATACACATTCACAGAATAACATACACCCATTTATATTCTTTCAATAATATATACACACACACAAAATATATTGTATATATACATATATTTATAATACACACAGGAGAAATATGTTTTATAAAACACAGTCACAGAAATACACATACACCCATATATATATTCTTTCAACTATATATATAAACACATCAAATTATATGTATTATACTATATTTTATAATACACACCGAGAAATATGTTTATAAACACATTCACAGAAATACACATCCCACCCATATTATATCTTCAATATATATATATTACACACACAAATATTATATGTATTTACATAATTTTTAATAACCACAGCGAAAATATGTTTATCAAACACATTCACCGAAATACACACACACCCAATATATATATTCTTTCAAATACACACACCACAAAATATTATGTATATATGCAAATATTTTATAATACACACACCACACACACACCCACACACGAAAACAAGGGGGGTTGAGGACTGTTCATAGCTTTCCCTCACAAAAAGCTCCTTGCTAATTGTTTATAAATAAATATTTTATATATTTATGCCCTTTCATGTCTTATTGTCTCTATCTTATATTATTATTTTGTAATACACTCACACAATATATAGACATCTCCTCTTCCATATCACACACACACACGTATATGTATATAACAATATTTATAATACACACACAGGGAAAAACAAGGGGTTTGAGATTGTGTTTACAGTTTTCCCTTGTGAAAAGCTCTTGCTCTCTCTCTCTCTCTCTTCTCTCTATATATATATATATAAGATAGATAGATAGGTAGATAGATAATATAATAACCACAAGAATATGTGTGTGTATCATATTTCATTTAATACTATATATATTATGTTTTAATAAACACACAGAATATAGTGTGTTGTGGGTGTGGGCGTATTATCCTTTCATATATACACACACACCACACACACACACATATTTTATATATACATGCACACCCACACCACAGAAACGGGGGGGGGGGGTTGAAATTGTGTCCACAGTTTTGCCTCACAAAAACTCTCTGCTAATTATTATTTATAAATATATTTATAGATGATATAGAATATATATCCTTAACACACACACACACACACACACACCCACACACACACACCCACACCTTTTATAACACACACACACATGACAGAAAACAAGAGGGGGCTTGGATTGTATCCACAGTTTTCACTCACAAAAGCTCCTTGCTAATTACTATTTTAAATACGTCTTATATGTGTGTGTGGTGTGTATTTTATACACACATAATTCTCTCAGTGTTTGATGCAAGGTACAGAGATCTTTAACTATTTCCGTTTCTCATTGTCTATGCTGATTTATTTATGGGCCCTGTAGTCATCATTTTTGGGGTTTTTCTATGTTCAGGAAGACGCCTGTCCTTGCACTTTTGTCCTTAGTAGTTGCTCATGTCTGTGATGTTTTCCACTAGTCATGGGTCTGAAAGCGGTATGCTTCCATTTTCTTTTAACTGATGCAGTTGCTCTGAGAATGGGTTTCAGAGCAGCCATTATTGCACATCTTCCTAATCGTGCAACTGGGGAACCTTATGCACAAGAAGACAAAGTGGAAAACAGAGGCAGAAATACTGTAGTATCTTTCTCTGTGCCTCACTGCATGACATCACAGTGTTTCAGTTCTCTTCCTGTAGGAATAGTGGTAAGAGCATGTCTTTTTTTCTAGCTGGAAAAATCAGTTCGAACAAAGATTGCTTTTCCGGACTGTCTCCCGTGGAAAAGAACTGAAGCACTACAACCTCAAGCATGGGGAAAGCTGCTACTTTCCAGCTCTGTAATCTGCTTTGTTTCTCTCATGTAATGAGGTTCTGGAGCTGCTTCTGCCATTGTTACACTACATTTCCTGAATCACCCTCCTCGCCTCATGCCCTAGCTATCATATTGTTATAGTTTGTGTTCAAATCTTATGGCAACAAAACTAGGCGACCTATCATGGGGTTTTCTTGGCAAGATTTGACCAGCTGGGCTTTCAGTTAATTTATTTATTTTACAGTATTCACTTTTTTAAACATTTATACCTTGGTATCCGTCTGTCCAGTAACTGGCTGTGTTGGTGGTCCCACCAGAAATTGGCCACTTGTCCTCTGGTTCAGTGAAGCCCATCATCTGAGCTCTCCACTGATGGGGAAAGAAAAGTCAAGCAGAGTGTGCAAGCCTGGGGTATAGAAAATATTCCATACTTTACTAGTGAGAGCCCACAGTCTAACTACTGGCATTCCCAAACCTGTTCCTCTACATGTGTTGGACTATAGCTCTCCTCATCTCCAGACTATGTAGAGATGGTGGGATGACAGTCCATGCACCTTTGAGAACCTCCCAGGTTGGGGAGGCTGTAATTACATTTTAGGTTAGTCTGATTGAATTGAGGACCGCTCCAGCCCAGTAACTCTGAGTTAAAAAGTAGGGTATCACAATCCAAAAACTGGATCTGGGCAAGTTTTGTCCAGTATGTGATTATTCAGCTGAGAGGAAGGGTACAAATAATTGAATCTGGAACTGTTCCACACCCTGGCCATTATCCTGCTTATCCCTATGGTCTCAGTTTTGTCTCTCATTCTTTTTATTATTTACATTAAAACCATTGGGAGGGATCATCTGGAGTTTTGGAGTTCCAGTGCCGTGGTATGTGTGTTTAACTTGTGCTTTTAAATTAGGTATGTCTTGCACTGCAGACTTAATGCAGTCTAACACTGCTTTAGCGTCATGGCTCTATACTATGGAATTCTAGGTTTGTAGTCTTGTGAGATACTTAGCATTTTCTGTCAGGGAGTTCTGGTGTCACAAACAAACTACAGATCCCAGGATTCCATAGCATTGAGCCCTAGTTGTTAAGTGGTTCCACAACGCAGTTTCTGGCACACACATGCACCTAAGTTTAATTGTATTTTAACTTTTTTATGTTAAGAGTTTTCTAATTGCATTGTGTTTTAAGGTGTGTGTACTGCCTGGATCCACACTGGGAAAAGGTGGAATTAATATAATATAATATAATTATTAATATAATAAAAATATACCTGAGATTAGCTTGTTAAAAAGAACCAGAGGAGAACTTGTTATATGCAAGGATCATAGGCATGATGTAGAAACTTTACTTTCTTGGATGCAACTCCCAAGATTCCAACCCAGCATGCTCAGGATTCTTGAGTTATTTTCTTAAAAAGTATATTTTCTAACCTGTTGCTGGCTGTTCCTTAGAAATCATTAAAGTGAGGAATGAATTCTGGGATGTCTGCTGGAGGATTAATGCGCCCTATCTCCTATGATTGATCATTACAAAATTCCATAAGCTTCCGGTGACCCTCTGCCTAGTACGTACTGGAACCACAGGAAAAGGAATTAGGTTCTTCATAAAAATACTAGTATTTTACTTAATTTAAGAAATGTTTTGCATCGTTCTCCAGCTAAAAAGTGTCTCTCACCCAGAGTGGCCTTAGCTTAATGAAAAACAGCCAGTCCTTGCTTTCAAGTTTACTATATAAGGGGGAGAAGGAGAAAAAATCAAACTAAGGCCGAATCTGTCTTTCTTAACCAATTAATTAATTAAACTTTATAGTCCTGTTTCATCAGGAGGGTCTGTTAGCTTAATATAATTCTCTTATATCTCTTTGTGTGGTCTTTCCTTAGGGGAAAAAAAGCCGTGTCTGGACAAGCAAGAACCATCCATTCATGTATAACTGAACTTCTCCAGGAACTTCTAAAAAGACCCCCATAAAGTTCCTTCATCTTTCCATCTTGTGGATGGCTCGTTTCTCATGATGTAATACAGGACCTCACACCAAGTTTGTCGGGTGTTTTTTCAAGTGCAGCAAGAAACTGAGAGACCATTGCTGTTCTTTGTGTTGTTGTTATTACCGTCAAGGTGACTTCAACCTATGCTATGGCAACGCTATGAATGTGAGCCCTCCAAGAGCCTCAGTCATCAATTGCCTCTACTCAGGTTTTGCAAACTTGGGACTGTGACTTCCTCAATTGGCCTATCCACTGATAGTTTGGTCTTCCTCTTTACTCCTGCCTTCCACCTTACCAAGCTTTTCCCACCAAACCACATTTTCTCATGATACTCTAAGTACAACAGCTTCTATTTCCTCATCTTGTTCTAGGGAGAGGTTGGGTACACTTTGCTCCAGGAACCATTCCTTTGTCTTGAGAGACCATCCACCGTGTGGCAACAAATGGCTGCCAAGCAGAGCGAGGGTCAGCCTGGACCTCCAGTTTCGTGCTGGGCTAAATCAAAGGGGGAATCTCAACTATGAAAATGGAGAATGCAGAGCCAGCAGACCCGAAGCCAGCATGGAGTTCGGGGCCGCGGGCTAGCCATGAAATCATCCAGAGGGGGGCTGATGGACCAGCTTGGGCTGGAGGGGACCACCACACTAAACAAGAACCAGAGGACGGATGTCATCCCAGCGCTGGGAAGCCAGTGGCAGCAATTCGGGGGGCGTGCAATCCCCTCACTTGGCATGGGGGACCAGGCCACTACCAGGGACCCTGCCGTGGGGGGACATGAAGTTGCCCCATGGCTCATTTGAAAGGGTGGCTACAACCAGCCCCCACGACAGGAAGGACCGTTTCTTCAACCCTGCTGCCTAACTTAAACCGAGGACTCTGCTGGCTGATCGGGAGCACAGGAAGGTAAAAGAGGAGATGGACAATGAGGGCCCGTTGGCGAGCACTGCCCTGTCAACGCTTTCGGCAGTTCCTCTACCCAGGAGGCCGATGGGCCCAGAGAGGTTTGTAACCACCTCTGGGATCTTGCCACCAGTGGCTGAAAACCTGAAGGCACTCAAAGAACAGATCCTGGAGTGGTGATCCTGGAGCAGTTCCTGGCTGTTCTGCCCCAAGGCATGGCGAGCTGGGTCCGGGAGTCACCCCCACACCTGTGCCCAAGCAGTGGCCCTGGCAGAGGATTTCCTACTAAGGCATCGAGCGGATGGCAGGAGGAACAGAGGTGAGGAGGATGCTTCCAGTTAGGCCAGGGATGAGAAATTGCACACGGGGCCAGGGGTCAATTTTCCTTGCCTCCTACCACCCCCTGGGGCCATTCATTCCCTCCATCAGCATTGCTCCCAAATACTTTTACTTTGTTTTGGAGACAATGTGTCACTAGGGTTGGCCCACACAGTACAGTACTGTAACTCATAGTGTCACCCTCCCTTGTACCTTCTCCTCTATTGCCACACTATACAGAATCAGTGTTTTTTGTACTCATGTGACTCATAAATCTTCAGTGTTTTTTATCAATGTTATTCATATATTGTAATTCCCGATATTCACTGAATATAACAATAATAGCTGTGGCATAACAATGAGCCAAATTAAATGATACCTTTAATTACATTAAATGATAGACTCATAAATGAATATATACAGTGTTTTGTGGTAGAGAGTATTCAGTGCCGCATCGGGTTGGTAACTCATGATGTCACCCTCACCCATTGACTCTACCACACCATAGGGAATCCTTAGTAATTTTTTTGTATTGTTAATTGTAAATCTAATTCCATATATGGCTCAATGTAATGGCAATAATTGTGACATAAACAATTGGCAAAATTAAAATTATGCTTTAAATTACAGTATCATATGCTTGAGCTCCTTTGAAAATAATGGGCTGTGCATGCGGTTGTGGTGTGTGTATCATGGGCTGCACACCATGTTTTCCCCATGACATGGCTCACGCATAAGCTGAAAGCCGCATATGGCATGGGTGCACTGTACATCATCTCATCTTTTTAAAGTGAATTTGGAAGATTATGATTTTCTTAAAGAAAAATTTAAAAATAATTTAAATTTTATTTTTACAACATCCTGGGGCCTCTCCTTCTTCCTCCCACTGAATCTTGCCCCAGTTACAACCCTCTTCAGCATTTTAATGGTATGTAGGCAAATACCAGTCCCAATCTGGCCTTTCTGCAGTGCAAAAAGGAGCGCCATAGCTGCCAGCACCATGGCTTTGTGATGCTCCTTGGCATTGCGTCAACTGGATGCAGCACCAGAGGAGTGCGTGATGCCACCTGTTGTATGGTGGGCGGGTGGGCACGCCTGCATGGGGCAGGCGTCAGCATGTGTCATGCAGATGCCACGCCTCCACTCTGCCCATATGCTGGTCTATCGAGGCTCCGAAAAGTTACATTTTTTGGGGAGGGAGCAGTCTAATACTGACTGTGGGATTCTGGATGTTGTAATCCAAACCACCACATTTCCAAGGTCTGAAAATTGCCATTACCTCTCCTCACTGTTTCAGGGGCTCAGGAATGTTCCACGTGGTGACCGTGAATTTCCCTGAAACAGGAGGGTTCATCAAACCAGCGTGCAAACACAACTTGGCAGGCCGATCAAAACAGGAAGTCAATGAAGATGGCCCATTCCGTGGGTAAGTTCTTCACACACACACACACTTTACAACAATAAAACAAATGAAGCCAAAAATCAAGACATCATACATTCACATTCATCATTCTTTCCCCTATTCCTTCTCCTACGTACGTTCTTGTAAATACTTTAGTGCCTCAAATCTTCTTTTATGTATGTCAGTTCTACCACTTGATGGAGTTATACCTGTTCTTCACACGTGTTTATCTTCAGCCTGGAATCCACTTATCCCAGTTCTCCCCACTATATTCCTCACCCTCCCCATTTGCGACCTTGACTTTTGCAGATTTCATATTCACAGATATTATTATTATTATTATTATATTATTATTATTAACTTTTTTCTAGGCACTGTAATTTACCCAGCGCTGTGATTTGTTCTCTCTAGGATGGCTAGGTCTCCAGCACGTTCTGCCCGAGTTCCATAGGTCAGCTGGGGACTAGAGATTTCTAGGAAAAACTGCTCTGGGTTTGGGTCCTCCTGCATGATTCTGTGTTAAACTCCTGGTGGATGTTGATTAAGAGTTGCATTGGAGGACCTAGGATGCCTAGGGAGATGTTCTCTCAGGTTAAAATGTGGGATATTTATTGTGTTTTTTCCACTCTCATATGTCCCTAACCCCCGTGAATGTAGGGGCCCACATATAATTCCTTATTTGTTCCACTTTAAAAAGTTTCCTATTTTTCCTCTTTCAGCAGGTGAGTATTTATCCAACTCTGCCATTTAATACAGTTTCAGTGCCAGTCTTCTGTAGCTGGGATAGAGGTATTGTTCCCTGATTGAGCCTATAGATTGTAGCGCTGTTGTCATATAGAATCTCCAGCTTTCTTATCCAACTCATCATTGTCAACCTTAAAAACATTAAATTAATTAAAAGATTAAACAGTACAAAAATTCATTAAAATCTATCCCATTCAGTAATGTTTGCAGTTGCGACAAAAGGACAGCAAGGAGGGGACCCTACTAACCTCTCCAGGGAGGGAGTTCCCCGAGCTTGGGAGCAGCCACTGAAAAGGCCCTCTCTTTTTTTCCACCAAATGAGCCTGGAGGTTGGTGGACGAGAGATGGGCCTCTCCAGATATCATCATGCTCTAATGGGATCTTAAAGGATATGTTCCTTCAAATAGCCTGGATCCAAGCCATATTGGCTTTATTGGTCATTACCAACCCTTTGAATTCAGCTTAAGGAGACTGAATTTGATCTTATTTAACTTTTTTGTAAAATACTTTGGATGCCATTTTAGGAGAAGGCAGGATTAAAAATTAAATAAGTAAAAATAAAGGTAGGATTCACAACTGGGCAGTTATTTTCTTCCAAATCCTTAGGGAGATTCCCGAAATCTCCGGACGCCAGATGAGTGGTGTGTAATCTTATTCTCAAAATAGTATGCAAAGAAATATTTGAGACTGAAAGGAAGAATCAAAAATATACCATGTTAGTTGCAGATTCTTCATCAGATGCTTTTAGAAAATCTACCAAGTAGATTGGTGGAAGTAGCCTGAAGTCCACGAAAGTTCATGCTTCCAACTTCTTTCTTTCAGTTAGTCTCAAAGGTGCTACAAATCTCTCTGCTCACTGAAAAAAAAGTGTTTGTATTGTAAGCCTGAGGGCCGGGAACTGTTAACTAAGTTGTATGTACATGCTGTGTAAATTTACAGCGCTTTATAATAAAAGTTCAATAAAATAATAATAATAATAATAAAGTATCTCTGAGCTTTTGTCAGACTGGAAAAAAGATGTTGGTATCATGAGCTTTTGCAGACTGGAGCCTACTTCCTCAGGTACATGTTTATAGAAAGTAGGCTCAAGTCTATGAAAGTTCATGCTAGCAACTTCTTTCTTTCAGTTAGTCTCCAAGGTGCTACAAATCCTTTTGCAGACTGTGAAGTCGAAGGCTTTCATGGCCGCATCCATAGTTTTTTGTGGTTTTTGGACTATGTGGCCATGTACTAGAAAAGTATCGTCCTGACGTTTCGCCAGCATCAGAAGTTGCCAGCCACAGATGCTGGCGAAACGTCAGGACAGAAACTCTTGTAAACATGGCCACATAGCTCAAAAAACCACAAAAAACTTGGAGACTGATTTTTTCAAACTAACATGACTAGGTCTTTGATTTCCTCCATAGGTTAGTTCATCTTCAAAAAGAGCAGTGTGTGTGTGTGTGTGTGTGTGTGTAATAAAAAAATAAAAGAATAAAAAATAGGAATCAAGCAACTACCAACCATTTGTTAACCCTGATATCAGGAAAGGTTCTAGAGCAGATCATGAAACAGAAGTCTATAAGCACTTAGAAAGACATATCGTGATCTCTAAAAAATCAGCATGGGTTTTTTCAAAACCCAAAATGCCAACTTAAACTTTCACTTTTTTGATAGAGTTACAAGCCTGGTAGATCAGGGGGATACTGTGGCTGTAGTGTATCTTGATTAGTAAAGCTTTTGACAAGGTCCCCAATGAAATTATAGGCATGCTAGACTGTGTAGTCAGACAGTTGTTTACCTTAAGGCGACTCTGAAATTTGTCTACAAGTGGCTTCCCTTTCCTCTGTATAACAATTCCCAAGATGGTATTGGTTGCTGCCGCCCAAGAATCCCACTATATCTATCTCATTTCTCTGTTGGTTAAGATCAGATAGAAAACCAACTGATGTCAGCTTTCAAAGCTCCACCCGTCTTTGACTTCTCAAAAGGTTTGGTACTTTGAATTCAGGCTTTAAAGTTTGAAGTTCAGCCTAAAATCGAGCCGATCCCTCGACTGCTTATATAGAAACAACCCCTGCTTCAAAGACCACTTGTTCGGCTTAGCTTGACTTTTTTTCTTTCATAACAAGGGCTTAAGAAATTTGGCTTCTCTTTTCTGTTCAGCAGACAATGGGCCGGAGCGGACATGAGCTTAACAACGTGAACAATCTCCCAGGGATGGAACCACATGGGTCATCATCCCTGGAAAGAATGGATGCCATGGTGGGCCCTGAACACAGGAGAGGCCTATGAGGGCCAGAACCTGCCAAAGCCCACAAGAAATGGCCCTGAAAGAGTATAGGAAATGCAATGGCAGGGAAGCAGTCACTGTGCTCTAACTGTGGGGAGCTTTCAATCCAGTTTCGGGTCCTTGGGCCAGAAGGCTTCCCCCTGGGGCTGAACCCCTATAAATGCTCTGTGTGTGATAAAAGCTTTGGCCAAGTGGCCAAAAAACTATCGCTCACGAGCGGCTCCACACAGGTGACTGGCCCTAAGTGTTCCTTCTGCGGAAAAAGCTTCAACCGGAGCTCCGATGTCTCCCGGCACGAGCGGATCCACACGGGGGAAGCCCTTCAAGTGCACCACATGCAGAAGTGTTTCAGCCAGCGGTCCAAGCTGATCGTCCATGAACGGTTCCACACAGGGGACAAGCCCACACCTGCTCCATTGTGGGCGGAGCTTCCACCAGCGGTCGGACCTGGTGAAGCATGAGCGGATCCACACTGGGGGAGCCCTACAATGCTCCGACTGTGGGGGCAGCTTCCACCGGATTCGGATCTGGTCAAGCACAAGTGGATCCACACCGGGGAGAGACCCTAAAGTGCTCCACCTGTGAGAGAGTTTCCGGCAGCGCTCAGCCCTCCTCTACCATGAGCGGACCCATACGGGCGAGAAGCCCTATACCTGCCATGCCTGCGGGCAGGCCTCAGCTGCAAGGCCCACCTTGTGCTCCACAAGAGGACCCACACAGGAGAGAAAAACCATACAAATGCAACTTCTGTGGGAAAAGCTTCACCACCAGCTCGTATTTTGTGAAGCACCAGAGGATGCAACTTGGGGCAGGAACCTTTGCCAATGCTGTGAAGGAAGGAAAACTTGATTCCTTAGAGCAGACACAACAACCAGCAGGACTGCAGGACCAGTTTCTGACGCATTGTACTAAGTCGGGCTGCGGGTGGGAAATTGAACATTGCTTCCCCCTGTATTTTATACTGGGGGGGGGGGGAATCCCTGCATCTAGAAAACTAGTGTGTTAGGAGAAGTGTTGCTGGTGCTAAATTTCTGTATGTAAGGGAATTTTATAGTGAAAGCAGCAATCAACATTCCGTCTTCTATCTGTGGTTGGAAACAGTAGAAGTCAGCTGCTAATGGTAAAGAATGTTTTTTTTCCAGTTTTGTTTGTCAATGGCTGGGTGAAGCAGGAGGGAGGTGAGGAAGTATGCTGAGCCCTGGTTTTGCCGGGAACAGATGCCCTGTCATATTTGCATGACTGAAAAAAAAGCAAAAGCACACACTTCATTGGCATTGGGTCATCCCAATTTTTAAAATGAGGGGAGAAAAAGTGCATCCAGTGCATCACTTCTCTATCTCTTAGATGCGACCTCAGGGGAGTTTAGCTTAGTGGTAGTGTGGGCAGCTTTTGGATTCAAAAGGTCCCAGTTGCAATCTCTGCCATCTCCAATTTAAAAAGGACCAGGTTGCAGGTGATGAGAAGATCTTTCCCTATAGACTTTACAGAGTCACTATCAGTTTGAGTAGGCCAGCATCCTTCAGTTGATGCTCTTAGACATCTTTGACTACACCATCATCCCCATGCAGCTGACCACCATGTTGATGCACTCACAGTACGAATGAAAATGGACAAATAATCTGATCAGTATAAGGCTGCTTCTATCTCTCTAATAATGGGGACTTCCAGATTGGTCCAAAGAAGGTGAGATCTCACAATACAGTTTTGGTTTTTTTTTTTGTTTGTGTGTGTTTTGTTTTATGCATTTTGTCAGTTGTTGTTTCCTCTGAGTCTCCCTTATCCGAATGCTTGGGATCAGATTTCAGGTTTTTTGGGGAGTGGGGCTGAAATATTTGCACATACAAAATGAAATACCTTGGAGATGAGACCTAAGACTAAAATGAATTAATTTTGTTTTGTAATACACACCTGTTCTCAATTTAACAGATATTTTGAATAATTTACTGCATGAAACAAAGTTTTGTGAACAGGGCACCACCAGAAAGCTAATAGTCACCTCTTAGTCTCCCATGTGGACAAGTTTTGATTTTGGAATATTTTGGATATCAGAATTCTGGACAAGGGAGACTCTTCTATCACCCTGATTTTATAATGTGTTCCTTCCAAGTTCATGTGTAATAAGATTCGAAGTTTGGATGCTCCTCCTCTCCCTCTAAATAGGAAGATGGTTGGAATAAAAAACAGCAAACATAGTGGCCATATTGTGGGCGGAAAGGGGAGAGTGCGAGACTTGGTGAAACTTCGAGTTCAATCCAGAATACATCTGATGTGTTCATGCTAAAGGTTAGGCACATGGCTTGGAGAAAAGAAAAACGAGAGGTGATATGACAGTGATTTTAAAATATTTCCAATACTGAAGGTGGAGCAAGCTTATTTCTCTGTAGACTAAAACAGAACCAGTAGATTAAATTGCAAAAAAGGAGATATCACTTAACAGGGCTGGCTGGTTTAAACCAGAAAGATTCTGAGCAACAGTCCTGTAAGTATTTAGAAGGAATGCCATGATTACTAAAGTCAGCATGGGTTTCTCAAAAACAAGTCATGCCATAATAGAGTTGCCGTAGGGTCACTTAATGACTTGAAGGTACACACAACAAGCCACTTTGCAGTCCGTGCTAAGGGCAAGTCTGTAGACTTGTTCCCGGTTTGTAGATATAATGTTGTCGTTGCTGAAAAATCTGACATTCAGTTGTATGCAGATGTGATCTGGTGGTCAGTCATCCTAACCCTAGGCTATTCACAGAGTAGAACAAAGCCTGTAGAAACCTGTGAAATTAGGACAGGCTGGTTTTTTCTTCAAGTTCCAGATAGTGACAAAACATTTTTAAATTACATATAATTCCCCACAAATAGAATACAGCTGTCAGGAAGATATGTTCTAGCGAATATATGCCTGACGCTGCTAGCTGTCTGCTTGCAGGGATTCATATGCAAGAGAGCAATCAAAGTGGCACAGCCCAGGAGTCTAGGCTGCATCCGCACTGCAGAAATAATTCAGTTTGACACCGCTTTAACTGAACAGTAGTTTTGTGAGACATTAGCTCTTCTTTGTCTGAGAGCTCTGAGGACACAAGAAACGCCATTCCCACAATTCCCATAACATTTTAGATTGTAAGCCCGAGGGCAGGGAACTGTCTAACTAAAGAGATGCATGTACAGCGCTGTGTAAATTTACGTGCTTCATAAATAAAGGTTAATAATAATAATAATAATAATAATAATAATAATAATAATATAACAACTGAGCCATGGCAGTTAAAGTGGCGCCAAATGGTTACTCTGGCAGTACGAGGCAGCTAAGAAAGCAGTTCCTTCATTTCAAGGAGTAGCCCCCTGCCATTTGAATGAGAAAGGCATGAAGAAGCCAGTGACTTCGTCCCTCCAGAAACTACTCATCACTTGAGGTCTCTTCAATGAGGTGCCTATACATCGAATTAATGCAGTCCCTGACACCACTTAACTGCCATGTTTTACAGGGTGTCTAGCTTTCTCTGCCAAAGATTGCTCTAGTTGCCTCACAAAACTATCGATCCAAGGATTATGTAGGATGAGCCATGGCGTTTAAAGCGTTGTTCAAACGTCTTATTTCCTACAGTGTAGATGCACCCATCTAAAACATGAACTCATTCTCAAGTGCGTCAAAGAGCTCTTCTTTCAAAAGCCTTTGTGGAAGCAGCCCTGTTGCTCCCCGCCTTGATGAAGGGAAAAGCAATTGAGATCGCACAGTAGTGGTTTTGCAATGGGACAATCTTAGACTTGTAAACCCCTGATGTGGGTGTGTAGGTGAGCTGATCCCAGTGTTGCCATGAAGTATTCCAAATCGTCTGAACCTTTTCCTGTTGCCTGAACATACTGAAAAGAAGACACCCAGGAAGGTCGCTTGTGTTTAAACACAACCTGTTTGATATACTTTTGTGGGGAGGAGGGCATGCATGGCTCATGTGAATTGGCTGTCTTTGTGGTGGGGGCTTGCTTTTATGCCTATATAGTTTCGCATACTCTACTATGCCTTGATAGAATGTGTGTGTGTCTTGTCCAACCATATCATTCAGGTAAACCCACGTTCGCATGGCAGCTATGCAACTATGGAGACTTTGCCCGTGGTCGCAAACACCTCCTCCCATGGCACCTCTCTCTGTGTGGTGCTTTGCCAAAGAACTACTCTTTGCCTTACTCCACCATTACAACATGTCCACAAAAGGTACTGGTCCTCAGAAAGATAAGTCATCCATCCTGACGGGAGTTGTTTTTAAAATAATTTTACATCGTCCTCTGCCTGCTTTTGCCCCACAGAATCGTGTCAAAATGATTTTTTCAAACCCTGGCCTTACTTTCACAAAACTCTTGAACTGTGCTCATTACGTTGGGATATGAACACTTGGGCAAGCCGGATGCTGCAGAAATAACCCCACTCAACAGTCCTTCCTGGCATCCAAGGACTTTTAGGGCCCAAAAAACGTATGGATACCTCCTAGATCTATCTTTCAGTTGTCCGCCTTTTTGCCTATGTAATTTTTGATAGTTTGCCCCTCTAACGTATTTGCTCTCACCTAATCAAATTACTAACCCTTCTTACAGTTGGCCCTCCCCATTTGCAGCTTTGACTTTTTCATATTGATTAATATGTTCTCTTTCGGACTCTCTAGGTCCTCCAGCCATGGATTCTGCTGAAGATCTGGACCCTAGAGTCATGTTGAAGAAACCTAGCGATTCCCTGACAAACCTCTCTGGGGTAATTCTTAGCCCCTCAAGTATGATTCTGTGATCACCTGTCCACCAGATGTTGGCCCATATAGTTGCACTAGAGGACCTAGAGATTCCTAGACAACTGAAACGATTAGTGGGTTTTTTATTTAGCATTTTCCTCACTTTCATGGTGGGCCTGCTGCCCTCAAACCCAGCGAATGGGGAGGCCCCACTGTACACCGTTCTGGAGGAGAAAACCTCACTGCAAACCAACACCACTGGATTTTTTTCCCCAGGAAATAGTCAAGGGATTGCGACCTGTTCTTTTCTTTGATATCAATGCTTGTATTCTGTTGCCTTTCTTGGCCCTCCCCCCCCTCCCCCACTGTTTTTCTTCCTCCCCCTTCCAAACTGCAGGCATCTTGTCAGTTGAACGTACGGCTGTAACGTTCAATTTATAAAAGAGGTGACCAATTTGGAAAGAATCCAGCTGTTGGTTCCCCAATCCTTAAATAGAATGATCTGTCCCTTATTCCATATGCTGGTTCCGATCCAGACAGAAAACTCTCACATTGATTACTTCTTAACCCTCGGGTCACCCTACCTTTCCTCTTGGAAGAGATTTTCTCTCACAATTCGTATGTTTAATAAAAGCCATTAACTAATCGAGGGTGGGGAAGTAACTGGCATTTGCCAAAGGCACCTGAGTTGTGACACCCCATACTACGGCAGGAGTTCCTTCAGCCTTAAAGTACATGATTTAGCGGAAGTTAAGCTATTCTTCGTTGGTTTGTCTGTTGACATGCATGCACAACAAGGCGCCTGCCTGTGTTTCTGACTTGAAGTGGGTAACATACTTAAAATATCCAAAACACCCCTGCCACCTCCTCGGCTGGTAACAACCAAGGGCAGTGCTAAATGTGATGCTTATTATGTCTCGTATGCTAGTTGTGTGTGCCTGTTATGCTGTATTCCTGAAATCAAAACATTCTTTCAATTTTACGTCTTGCAAGAGGTTTTTCCCTGGGACTGCTCCGGGGTGTCCTGACTATCCCAATCTCTGCAAGATTTTCCTCATGAAATGGATTTATGCGTCCAACACACTGAACAACTAATTCCCAGTTTTCGAGATCGCTTTAAACTGTCCCGGCCTCAGGGCCTAGGGAATCCTGGAACTGTAGTTTATTTCGGCTCCAGAGTTCTCTGAGAAAGGGGCTAAATGTCTCACAAAGTACCAATCCCGGTTCCCTAGCCCTGAGCCAGGGCCGTTAAAGCCATCTCAAATTGGATCTCTGAAGATGCCAGCCACGATGCTGGCAAATCTTTAGAATACAAACTCTTCAGAACTGCCACATAGCCCCAAAAAACCACAAAAAACTATCAAGTGAATTATTTCGCAGTTGTGTTTTGGACCTATCTTAACCCTCCTCAGGCTCATGGCTCCCAAAGTTGACTGAACTCCAGCCTTTCTATACAATCAGCAAAAATTTAAACCAATAGGAATAAGATGGTCTCTTTCCCATCACTAAAATTATGTCTGTATGGGGTGTCAGAATGTCGTGTCAAGAGGAGGAAACGTGCAGGAAAAAGGTTACATTACATGCTTTTTCTTTTCTTCATGTTGCTAAACTGTTGTCAAGTTGACTTCATTTATGTCTCCCCCTGAATGAGAGGACCTCCAAGTCACCCTATTCATTGACAGCCCTGCTCAAGTCCTTGCAGATTCAGGGTGTGGCTTTCTTCTGCCTTTGAAAGTCCGTTTCCTCTCCTGCTCCCCCCCTTCCTTTGTCCCTTCTTACTTCAGTTGCTGCAAACTGAGTTCCAAACAGGGACCAAAAGTCGTTTACAGTCCCTTAACTCAGTGGTTAAGCAGACTTTGGATATGTGATCACTCTCAAGGAGCTTCCATTGGGGTCCAGGCTGGGTTAATCTGTTTTAACTTTGGGGTTTTTTATCATAATTTTCTACTAAAATGAAGTTCAAGTGAAATTAGCTTTAATTTTAAAACATTGTTTGGTACACCCACCTTAGCCATTTCTGTGCGCCAGCTGGGTCCCACTCCAAGAGAAAGCCTCATATAAATAAAATAAGCAAATTATACAAACATGCCCTATGAGGAACGACTTAAGGAGCTGGGGATGTTTAGCCTGGAGAAGAGAAGGTTAAGAGGTGATATGATAGCCCTGTTTAAATATTTGAAAGGATGTCATATTGAGGAGGGAGCAAGCTTGTTTTCTGCTGCTCCAGAAACTAGGACCCGGAGCAATGGATGGAAGCTGCAGGAAAAGAGATTTCACCTCAACATTAGGAGGAACTTCCTGACAGTAAGGGTTGTTCGACAGTGGAACAAACTCCCTTGGAGTGGAGTGGAGTCTCCCTCCTTGGAGGGCTTCAAACGGAGGCTGGATGGCCATCTGTCGGGGTTGCTTTGATTGTGATTTCCTGCATGGCAGGGGGTTGGACTGGATGACCCTTGCGGTCTCTTCCAACTCTTATGATTCTATGAACCCCATGCTTGGGTGTATATTAAAGAGATCCAACAAAGGAAGAAACCTCTGGATTCCCTTTTCATTTGTATGATAAATTGTTTTTTTTATAAAATGTAATTTTTCCTCTTTGTAGGAGCTTTTTGTCCATATTAGTTTTCATTTATGTGAAGCCGCCCGGAGTCCCAGTTTGGTGGAGAAGGTGGAATGTTAAGTGAAAGAATAATATTAATTAATCATCATAATCAAAATCCTTGCAAACTACAATAGCCTATTTTCCTATTATTGCAAAATAAAGGTGGACAACTGTTGGATGCTGTGTTAGCCCACCTTGGAGACCTTGAAGGGCCACACTCCTGCCACATCTGCAAAGAAAATCCACAATATTCGCTTCCAAAGGCATTTTAGGGTGTTTGGGGGCCCTTTGCCACATTTTAGGTCTCTCTGGGCCTAAAATAGTTGAATCAACAGATGCAAAATCTGTGGATATGGAGGGCTGACTGTATAAACACTCTGGGTTGAAAGAGGAATGAATGCCAGAGAGTGGCCTGGGAGCCTGTGAATATGTCTAGGAGCTCATACACACTGCAGAAATAATCCAGTTTGACACCATTTTCACTGCCATGGCTCAATGCTATAGGATTCTTGGAACTGTAGTTTATTGTGGCACCAGAGCTCTCTAACAGAGAAGGCTCAGTGTCTCACAAAACTGTAATTCCCAGAATCCCATAGCATTGAGCCAGGGCAGTTCAAGCAGTGTCAAACTGAATTAATTCTGCAGTGTAGATGTAGCCCTATAGAGAGTGGTTGGAGGCATTCTGTGATGGGGGAAATAGTTTGGGGGGGGAAATACTTAAACAGTAAAATACATATACTACTATTATATGTCTTTGGCTGCATCTACACTGCAGAAATAATACACTTTGACACCACTTTAAATGCCAGGGCTCAATGCTATGGGATTCTGGGATTTGCAGTTTTGAGAGCTATCTAGCCTTCTTTTAATACAACCACACTTGAGAAATAATGCACTTTGACACCACTTTAATTGCAAAGGCTCATTGCTATGGAATTCTGAGATTTGTAGTTTTGAGAGCTATTTAGCCTTTGGTTGCATCCACACTGCAGAAATAATGCAGTTTGACACCACTTTAACTGCCAGGGCTCCATCTTATGTAATCCTGGGCCCCAGACCTCTCTATCAGAGAAGGATAAATGTCTCACAAAACTACAAATCCCAGAACCTATAGCATTGAGCCATGGCAGGTAAAGCAGTGTCAAACTGGATTATTTTTGCAGTGGAGATGCAGCCTTTGAAAAGAGTCCCAAAAAAGTAACTACTGTAGGGCTGCATCCACACTGCAGAAATAACTCAGTTTTACACCGCTTTAACTGCCAGGGCTCAGTGCTATGGGATTCTGGGATTTGTAGTTTTGAGAGCTATACAGCCTTCTCTGGTTGCATCCACACTTCAGAAACAACGCACTTTGACACCGCTTTAGCTGTCATCCTGGCTCAGTGCTATGAGATTCTGGGAATTGTAGTTTTGTGAGACATTTATTATTGTTGCTCTGGGGCCACAACAAACTACACGCCTCAGAATCCCCATAGCACTGAGCCAGGGCAGTTAAAGCGGTATGAAACTGGATTATTTCTGCAGTGCAGACGCAGCCCTTCAAGGCCCTTTCCAGTCCCAGCCATTTTGGGAAGTGCACTCCAAGAGTTAAAATGATAGAGCTCCCAATGGCTGCTGAGAGAGGCAGCAAAGACATTTCTTAATATATATTTATATATATATATATATCTACGTGAAAGGAAGGTTGTAAATACTCCAGGCTCCTTCCTGCTCCCTCTTTCCTGCAAGGCTGGGAGGACTGCAAAACTGTGGACTTTTAAATAAATACATATAT
>NC_056523.1:9853492-9868410 GCF_019175285.1 Sceloporus undulatus
TGCCCTGTCATAATTTGCATGACTGAAAAAAGCAAAAAAGCACAAACTTCATTGGCATTGGGTCATCCAATTTTATAAAAATGAAGAGGGAGAAAAAGTGCATCCAGTGAATCACTTCTCTATCTTAGATATGAGACCTCAGGGGAGTTTAGCTTAGTGGTAGTGTGGCAGCTTTTGGATTCAAAAGGTCCCAGTTGCAATCTCTGCCATCTCCAATTTAAAAAGGACCAGGTTGCAAGTGATGAGAAAGATCTTTCCCTATAGACTTTACAGAGTCACTATCAGTTTGAGTAGGCCAGCATCCTTCAGTTTGATGCTCTCTAGACATCTTTGACTACACCATCATCCCCCAGGCAGCATGACCACCATGTTGATGCACTCACAGTACTGAATGAAATGGACAAATAATCTGATCAGTATAAGGCTGCTTCTTATCTCTCTAATAATGGGGACTTCCAGATTGGTCCAAAGAAGTGTGAGATCTCACAATACAGGTTTTTGGTTGTTGTTTTTTTTGTGTGTGTGTTTTGTTTTATGCATTTTGTCAGTTGTTGTTTCCTCTGAGTCTCCCTTATCCGAAATGCTTGGGATCAGATTTCAGGTTTTTTGAGGGAGTGGGGGCTGAAATATTTGCACATACAAAATGAAATACCTTGGAGATGAGACCTAAGACTAAAAATGAAATTAATTTATGTTTTGTATATACACACCTGTTCTCAATTTATACAGAATATTTTGAATAATTTACTGCATGAAACAAAGTTTGTGAACAGGGCACCACCAGAAAGCTAATATGTCACTCTCTTAGTCTCCCATGTGGACAAGTTTTGATTTTGGAATATTTTGGATATCAGAATTCTGGACAAGGGAGACTCATTCTATCACCATGATTTATATAATGTGTTCCTTCCAAGTTCATGTGTAAATAAGATTCTGAAGTTGTGTATGCTCCCCCTCTCCCTCTTAAATAGGAAGATGGTTGGAATAAAAACAGCAAACATAGTGGCCATATTTGTGGGCAGGAAAAGGGGAGAGTGCTAGACTTGGTGAAACTTCGAGTTCAATCCAGAATACATCTGATGTGTTCATGCTAAAGGTTAGGCACATGGCTTGGAGAAAAGAAAAACGAGAGGTGATATGACAGTGATTTTAAAATATTTCCAATACTGAAGGTGGAGCAAGCTTATTTTCTCTGTAGACTAAAACATGAACCAGTAGATTCAAATTGCAAAAAAGGAGATATCACTTAACAGGGCTGGCTGGTTTAAACCAGGAAAGATTCTGGAGCAGACAGTCTGTAAGCATTTAGAAAGGAATGCCATGATTACTAAAAGTCAGCATGGGTTTCTCAAAAACAAGTCATGCCATAATAGAGTTGCCTTGGGGTCACTTAATGACTTGAAGGTACACAACAACAAAGCCACTTTGCAGTCCTGCTAAGGGCAAGTCTGTAGACTTGTTCCCGTGTTTGTAGATATAATGTTGTCGTTGCTGAAAAATCTGACATTCAGTTGTATGCAGATGTGGATCTGGTGGTCAGTCATTCCTAAACCCTAGGCTATTCACAGAGTAGAACAAAGCTGTAGAAACCTGTGAAATTAGGACACGCTGTGTTTTTTCTTCAAGTTCCAGATAGGTAGACAACATTTTTAAAATTAATAATAATCCCCCCACAAGTAGAATACTAGCATGTCAGGAAGATATGTTCTAGCTGAATATATGCCTGACTCTGCTAGCTGTCTGCTTGCAGGGAATTCATTATGCAAGAGAGCAATCAGAAGTGGCACAGTCCAGGAGTCTAGGGCTGCATCCGCACTGCAGAAATAATTCAGTTTGACACCGCTTTAACTGAACAGTAGTTTTGTGAGACATTTAGCTTTCTTTGTCTGAGAGCTCTGAGGACACAAGAAACGCCAATTCCCACAATTCCATAACATTTAGATTGTAAGCCCGAGGGCAGGGAACCGTCTAACTAAAGAGATTGCATGTACAGCGCTGTGTAAATTTACAGTGCTTCATAAATAAAGGTTAATAATAATAATAATAATAACAACTGAGCCATGGCAGTTAAAGTGGCGCCAAATTGGATTATCTCTGCAGTACAGAGGCAGCCTAAGAAGCAGTTCTTCATTCAAGAGTAGGCCCCTGCCATGTTGAATGGAGAAAGGCATGAAGAGCCAGTGATTTCGTCTCCAGAACTACTCATCACTTGAGGTTCCTTCAATTGAGGGTGCATATACACTAGAATTAATGCAGTCTGACACCACTTTAACTGCCATGGTTTTACAGGGCGTCTAGCTTTCTCTGCCAAAGAGTGCTAGTGCCTCACAAAACTATAGATCCAAGGATTATGTAGGATGGAGCCATGGCAGTTTAAAGCGGTGTCAAACTGTATTATTTCTACAGTGTAGATGCACCCATCTAAAACATGACTCATTCTCATGTGAGTCAAAGAGCTATTCTTTCAAAAGCCTTTGTGGAAAGCAGCCCTTTGCTCCCAGCCTTGATGAAGGGGAAAAGCAATTGGATCGCACAGTAGTGGTTTTGCAATGGAAATCTTAGGACTTGTAAACCCTGTGTGGGTGTGTAGGTGAGCTGATCCCAGTGTTGCCATGAAGTTATTTCAAATCGTCTGAACACTTTTCCTTTGCTGGAACATCTGACTGAAGAAGACACAAGGAAGGTGTTGTGTTGTTTAAACACAACCTGTTTGTGATTATACTTTTTGTGGGGAGGAGGGAATGCATGGATCATGTGAATGGCTGTCTTTGTGGTGGGGATGCTTTGCTTTTATGCCTGTATATGTTCTGCATACTTCTCTATGCCTTGATAGAATGTGTGTGTGTCTTGTCAGCAATATCATTCAGGTAACCACGTTTCTGAATGTGCAGCTATGCAACTCTGGAAGCTTTGCCCGTGGTAGCAACACCTCCATCCCATGGCACCTCTCTCTGTGTGGTGACTTTGCCAAAGAACTCTCTTTGCCTTACTCCAGCCATTACAACATGTCCACAAAAGGTACTGGTCCTCAAGAAGATAAGTCATCCATCCTGACGGGAGTTGTTTTTTAAAATAATTTTACATCGTCCCTGCCTGCTTTGCCCCACAGAACTGTGAAAAAATGATTATTTCAAAACCTGCCTTACTTCACAAACTCTTGAACTGTGCTCATATACGTTGGGATATGAACATTGGCAAGCAGGATGCTGCAGAAATACCCCCTTCAACAGTTTCCTGGCATCCAAAAGACTTTTATGGGCAAAAAAAGTATGGATACCTCCCTAGATCTATCTGTTCAGTCTGTCAGCCTTTTTTGCCTATGTAATTTTTGATAGTTTGCCCCTATAACGTATTTTGCTTCACCTATTCAATTAATACCCTTATACAGTTGGCCCTCCACATTTGCAGCTTTGACTTTTTCAGATTTGATTAATATGTTCTCTTTAGGAATCTCTAGGTCCTCCATCATGATTCTGCTGAAGATTGACCATAGAGTCATGTTGAAGAACCTAGAGATTCCTGTAAAAACACTCTCTGGGTATTTCTAGACCCTCAAGTATGATTCTGTGATCACCTGTCACCAGATGTTGACCATATAGTTGCACTAGAGGACCTAGAGATTCCTAGACAACTGAAAACATAGTGGGTTTTTTATTAGCATTTTCCTCACTTTCATGGTGGCCCTGTGCCCCTAAACCCAGCGAATGGGGAGGACCCACTGTACACTGTTATGGAGGAGAAAACCCCACTGCAACCAACACTGGATTTTTTCCCCCAAGAAAGGAAATAGTCAAGGGATTGGACCTGTTCTTTCTTTGATATCAATGCTTGTATTCTGTTGCCTTCTTGGCCAAACTGCAGCCATCTTGTCTATGTTGAACGTAAGGCTGTAAAGTTCAATTTATAAAAGAGGTGACCAATTTGGAAAGAATCAGCTGTTGGTTCCCCAAGCCTTAAAAGAATGATCTGTTCCATTATTCCATTATGGCAGGTCCGATCCAAGACAGAACTCTACATTGATTCTTCTTAACCCTCGGTGTCACCCTACCTTTTCCTCTTGGAAGAGATTTTCTCCAATTCGTATGTTTAATAAAGCCATTGAACTAATGAGGGTGGGGAAGTAACTGGAATTGGCCAAAGGCCACATGAGTTGTGACACCACAGGGACATACCTAGCAGGAGTTCCTTCAGCTTAAAAGTAAATGATTTTAGAGGAATGCTTAGCATTCTTCGTTTGGTTTGTCTGTGAAATGCATGCACAACAGGCAGCCTGCCTGTGTTTTCTGACTTGAAGTGGGTAACTATACTTAAAAGATCCAACACCCTGCCACCTCTGGCTGGTAACAACCAAGGGCAGTGCTAAATGTTGATGCTTATTATTGTCTCGTATGCTAGTTGTGTGTGCCTGTTATGCTGTATTCCTGAAATAAATCATTCTTTCAATTTTAAGTCTGCAAGAGGTTTTTCCTGGACTGCTCAGGGGTGTCCTGACTATCCAATCTCTGCAAGATTTTCCTATGAAAGGAATTTATGGTCCAACACACTGAACAAATAATCCAGTTTGAGATCGCTTTAACTGTCCTGGCTCAGGGCTAGGGAATCCTGGGAACTGTAGTTTATTCTGGCTCCAGAGTTCTCTGAGAAAGGAGGCTAAATGTCTCAGAAAAGTACAATTCCCAGGTTTCCCTAGCACTGAGCCAGGGCAGTTAAAGCCATCTCAAATTGGATTTCTCTGAAGATGCCAGCCACAGATGCTGGCAAAACTTTAGGAATAAACTCTTCTAGAACATGGCCACAAAAAACTATCAAGTTGAATTATTTCTGCAGTGTTTTGGACCTATATTAACCCTCTCAGGCTCATGGATCCCAAAGTTGACTGAACTCAGCAGTTTCTATAAAATCAGCAAAAATTTAAACCAATAGGAATAAGATTGGTCTCTTCCCATCACTAAAAATTATTTCTGTATTGGGGTGTCAGAATGTCGTGTCAAGAGGAGGAAACGTGCAGGAAAAAGGTACATTACATGCTTTTTCTTTTCTCATGTTGCTAACTGTTGTCAAGTTGACTTCAATTTATGGTCTCCCCATGAATGAGAGACCTCCAAGTCACCCTATCATTGACAGCCCTGCTCAAGTCTTGCAGATTCAGGGTTGTGGCTTTCTTCTGCCTTTGAAATGTCCCAGTTTCTCTCTCCTGCTCTTCCTTTGTCTCCTTCTTACTTCAGTTGCTGCAAACTGAGTCAAAAGGACAAAAGTAGTTTACAGTCCCTTAACTCAGTGGGTTAAGCAGACTTTGGATATGTGATCACTCTCAAGGAGGCTTCCTATTGGGGTCCAGGCTGGGTTCATCTGTTTTTAACTTTGGGGTTTTTATCATAATTTTATAATAAAATGAAGTTCAAGTGAAATTAGCTTTAATTTTTAAAAATTGTATTGGTAACCAACTTAGCCAATTTTTTCTGTGAGCCAGCTTGGGTCCCACTCCAAGAGAAAAGCAGCATATAAATAAAATAAGCAAAATTATACAAAAACTATATAATGTCTCCAGAAACCAAGAGGCAGCCTTTAAAAGTACAAAATCATTTTAGGTTCCAACATAAATATTGCTAAAATTCAAAGAACAAGTCCTTGAGACAAATCTCACAGCTCTTTCATTGCCTTCTATGGTCCTCTTCAGTAACTTCTGTAATGTTTATTTTATTAGACTATTTCTATCCTGCCTTATATCAAAAAGATCTAAGGGCAGCTTACAAGTAAAATGAAAACAACAGGTTTTTAACATAATAATACAATGTGGTAAATAATACAATGATGATGACAGCCCTAGGTTCAGTTCTTCCATACTTTTATTATTTTATTATTATTATTAGGTACTCTCCTAATACCAGTGTTTATATAGTCAAAGTATTTACAGTATTTTACTTTGTGCGATTTCTATGGCCTGATGACAGCACTGAAACCTCAATGAAAGACATACCAAAACATTATTCTAGTTTCTCCTTTAACTGCATGCTTTTATGCGATCTAAGGATTCACCACTAATTGGAACTTATTTCGTATAACATGTATTTACATATTCTGCTCTCTGTCTTTCATTCTTTCATTTGAAATAAGAAAAGGTTTCCTTGATCTCAAATTCCAAAATCGGAAATGCAATCAGCCTTCCTTATTCAAAGACTTTTTTTTACCACAGTTCAACTATTCATGGTTTGAAAATATTCCAAATAAATATAAATTCCAAATAACAAATGTTGCTTTTGCTATTTTATATAACGTATATCATTTTATTATTCCATTGTATTTAATGAGACTTGAGCATCCATGGTTTTCAGTATCCAGAGGGGGTCCTGGAACCAAACCTGTGCAGATACCAAGGGCCACTGTACTCCAAAAACTTTTTCATGTGGGGCTATGATAGTTATATCTTTGCTTTCTGATGTTTCAGTACACACAAACTTCGTTTCATGCAAAAATTAATAATATTATGTATAAAATTACCTTCAGACTATGTCCATAAGGTGTATCTGAAACGTAAGTGAATTTTGTGTTTAGCCTTGAGTCCCATCTCCAAGGTATCTTATTGAGCATATGCAAACATTCAAAAATCTAAAAAAATCCAAACACTCCCAAGCATTTTGGATAAAGGAGACTCAACCTGTACACTATTCCCACACTCCCAAGCATTTCAAGAGTTTTCTCTTTGTGTGCCTTTCTTGAGGTCAGGGAAGCTGCTTCCTACTCATCTGTGTCTGTTGTAAGGTGTTGGAAATGACTGAAGTACTTTACACATTTCAAGCATTTAAATGCCGTGTCCTGTGTATGAACTCCTTGATATCACATAAGGGGTCAGCTCCAAATGCAAGAGTTTCCATGCTCATCTCCTCTGTGTGCGTTACTTGATGGCGAGTAAGGTCTGTCTTTCGACTGAAGGACTTTCCACACTCCAGGCATGTAAATGGTCTCTCCCCTGTGTGAGTGGCTTGGTGGCGAGTGAGGTCTGTCTTCCAAATGAAGCACTTCCCACACTCCAGGCATTTAAATGGTCTATCGCCTGTGTGAGTAGCTTGATGGCGAGTGAGGTCAGTCTTCCAAATGTAGCACTTTCCACACTCCAAACATTTAAACGGCCTCTCCCCGGTGTGAGTGATTTCATGACGGGTAAGGTGTGTCTTCCAACTGAAACCCTTCCCACATTCCAAACATTTAAATGGTTTCTCCCCTGTGTGCGATGCTTGATGATTAATCAGGCTTACTTTCCAAATAAAACTTCTTCCACACTCTGAGCATACATATGGCTTCTCCCCTGTGTGCGTTGCTTGATGATTAGTAAGGCTTACTTTCCAACTGAAGCTCTTCCCACAATCTGAGCATTTAAATGGTTTCTCCCCTGTGTGTGATGCTTGATGGGAAATGAGTTGCGTCTTCTCACTGAAGCTCCTGTCACACTCTGAACATTTAAATGGTTTTCCCCCTGTGTGCATTGCTTGATGACGAGTGAGGTGCGTCTTCCAAATGAAGCATTTTCCACACTCCAGACATTTAAACGGTCTCTCTCCTGTGTGAATGGCTTGATGGCGAGTGAGGTGTGTCTTGCGACTAAAGCTCTTCCCACATTCCAAGCATTTAAATAGCTTCTCCCCCGTGTGTGTCGCTTGATGACTAGTGAGGCTTATTTTCCAAATGAAGCTTTTCCCACACTCTGAGCATTGGAACGGTTTCTCCCCTGTGTGTGTTGCTTGGTGACTAGTAAGGCTTATCTTACAAATGAAGCTTTTGTCACAATCTGAGCATTTAAAAGGTCTGTCTCCTGTGTGAGTGGTTTGGTGACGAGTGAGGTGTGTTTTCCGACTGAAGCTTTTGCCACACTCTAGGCATTTAAACGGTTTCTCCCCGCTGTGAGTGGTTTGGTGACGAGTGAGGTGTGTCTTCCGGCTGAAGCTCTTCCCACACTCCAAGCATTTAAATGGTTTCTTTCCTGTGTGCGCTACTTGATGATGAATGAGGTTTATTTTCTGCCTGAAATTTTTCCCGCAGTCCAAGCATTTGAATGGTTTCTCCCCTGTGTGTGTTGCTTGATGACTAGTGAGGCTTATCTTCCAAATGAAGCTCTTTCCACACTCCAAACATTTAAACGGTCTCTCACCTGTGTGAGTGACTTGATGACAAGTGAGGTGCGTCTTCCGACTAAAACTCTTCCCACACTCCAAACATTTAAATGGTTTCTCCCCCGTATGTATTGTTTGATGACTAGTGAGATTTATTTTGCAACTGAAACTTTTTCCACACTCTGAACATTTAAATGGTTTCTCCCCGGTGTGTGTTGCTTGATGACGAGTGAGACACATCTTCCAACTGAATCTCTTTCCACACTCCAGGCACTTAAATAGTTTTGCTTTTGGGTGCATTTTTTCATGGGAATTCACACACTTTGTAAAATTGGTGGTCTTTGCACAGTCACCTCTGAAAGGCTTCTCCTCTGTATGAGTTCTCTGGTTAAGATTAAGGTTTGCTGTATCCCTGAAACTACTCCCACAAGGAAGATATTTACATCCTTCCATCCCTTGATGTGGTGTTTCTTGCTGGGAGAGCCCACAAATGTCAGCGCAGTGAAAATCTGAGGCTTTGATCCTGATTAGCTGTTCGGTGTCAGTTTTTGTTTCCTGTTCTTTCATCTGTTCACATCTGGCTCTTTGAAACAAGATCCCACATGGTTCTCCTTCATTCTCATTTTCTTGCCCATCTCCACCTTAAAAGAAGAGAAACAAATGGCCAGTGTTTCAAAGAACTATATAACAAAGGTTGTAAAAGAATTGCATTGGCTACCAATATGCTTCTGATCTGAATTCAAAGTTGTGGTGATAATCTAAATGGTTCGGGCAATCTTGCGGATAATCAAAACCACGAGTTCCAAAGCCACGAATTCAGAGGGACAACTGTAGTGTGAGAGATGGAAGTAAAAGAGTTTGGGGAGCTGAGTAGCTGACACAGAACTGTGTGCTGAGGAGAAGGGAGTTGGATAAAGAGTGTCTAAAACCTGCCCAAATCTTTGATTATAATGTAACCATGCTGAGGTTAAAGTTAACTCATGTTAACATACTTTATTTCTGTATGTTTTTCAATAAAAGTTACTGTGACTTTTATAGGGGATCACTCTGGCTGAATTAATTGTTAGAAACTGGAAAAGAAAGATAACACTACCTAAAATATTGGAAATGGTTTATGGAGACACCTGGTAATCTGGCCTTTATTCACTTAAGGATATTCTTAAAAGGGTGACAGTAAGGCAAAGTGTCAGTAGTCAGGTACCTCCTGAGATTGGAAGGTAGAATCAACCTAAGTCTTAAAGGTGGTCTTGTCACAAAATCCCTATCCCACTTCTTTCCATGTTATTTCTGCCTCTGGCATCAAATTTTCATGCCTAAGGGTTCAGCTACTTTGGTCCAAAACAGACTGCAGAAATAATCCAGTTTGAGACAACTTTAACTGACCTGGCTCAATGCTAGGGAATTCTGGGAACTGTAGATTTGTGAGACATTTGGCCTTCTCTGTTAGAGAGCTCTGGGGCTACAATAAACTACAGTTCTCAGAATTCCCTAGCACTGACCCAGGGCCGTTAAAGCGGTCTCAAATTGGATTATTTCTGCAGTCTGTTTTGGCCCTTTGTTAACTGAGATATACTTGTTCTCAGCTCCAGGGGGAAAAAACAAGACAAGATCCACTTTTGTTTGTCACAGTCTCCAGAACCTGCACAATACTAAATGTCCTAGACAATAAAAAGGATTGCAACAACCCATCTGACAAAGGTTCTAATCCTAAAAAAATCCACCAACCAACTAGGCTGGAAGATGATGATCCAGACTGTTTTAATACACTAAGAAGAGCTCTGACCTTATTTTTAAGGTAAACTAATTTGATACCTAAATATTTTTACCTAAAGTACCGAAATATTTTACTTAAATATTCTTTTTCCAGTTTCAAACAATTCAGTCAGTCAGAGTAAACCACTATAAAACAAACAGTAAGTTTTATTGACAGAGGCCATCATGGTGTAGTGGTTTGAGTGTTGGACTGCAACTCTGGAGACCAGGGTTCAATTCCCAGTTCAGCCATAAAACCTCCTAGGTGACCTTGGGCAAGTCACACTCTCTCAGCCACAACAGGATGGCCATGGCAAACCTCCTTGGAAGAAACCTGCCAAGAAAATCCCTTGATAGGGTCACCTTAGGGTTGCCAAAAGTCAGAAATGACTTAAAGGCACACAACAACAACAACAACAACAATTTGATCAAATCAAAGACACAGCCGTGTTCGTCTAGAAGATCAGTATGCCAAGAGATCTTCTAGAACCTTTTAGTCTAACCAAAAGAAAGAAGTTGGCAGCATGAGATTTCGTAGACATAAGTCTACTTCCTCACATTTAGGAAGAGCCTACTTCCTCAGTCTAAGAAAGCTCATGCTACCAGCTTCTTTCTTTCAGTTAGTTCCAAATGTACAAGAAGATCCCTTTGCACATTGATCTGATCAGCCACAAGAAAAGAGGAATCCTTACGCAGAGAGGACACAACCTCCAAATTCTCCATCATCACGTTCCAATGAAGAGCTCTTTGGCCCGGACCGAGAAGGGTCCACTCCTCCTCAGTGAAGTCAACAGCCACCTCTTTGAAGGTCACCTTAGAAAAAGAAAGAAACATACTATCACTGATCAGAAAATGCCAATCCCAATCAGAAAAGAAAACAACACAATCTAGGGATGTGCAAAAGAATTTAAATTTTTACACAATTACTATCTCAAGAAAGGATGAAGAAAAAAAGTGAAAGAAAACAGAACAAAACACACACACACACACAAACCAAAGACCTATGGAAATTATAAGTACATATGGTTATTCGTAGCTTTGTCACTAATGATACAGCTATCTTCTTCTCCCAATAATCTATCCTCTTTAATTATCACCATCCAAAATCACTCACTTTCCCCCTTTCCCCTCCAAAACTTGAGAAAACTGTCATCAACAACTTTTCTCTAATCAAATCAAACATTAAATCAATTTTTACAATAATTATCAGCTCCAATGTCCATGCCTGCTACTTGAATAATGTTTTTGTATTTCCTTTCTTTTTTTCTTTTTAATTGTTACAGGTTTTACTGTTTTTCTTTTTAAACTTATACTGTTTGTGTCTCCCTTATCCAGCATTCCCAATCTGAAATACTCCAAAACCCAGAACTTTTTTTCATGGGCGGCTGAGATAGTTCTTGACATTTGCTTTCTGGTGGTTCGGTGTACACAAACTTTGTTTCATGTACAGTACAAGATTATTAAACATATTGTATAAAACTACCTTCAGGTTATGTGTGTAATGTGTATATGAAACATAAATGCATTTTGTGCTTAGACTTGGATCCCATCTCCAAGATATGGCATTTTGTACGTACAGTGGTCCCTCCACATTCACTGGGGTTAGGGATGAAGGACAACAATGAATGTGGGAAAACCACAAATAAAGAAATGCTATTCTTTTTACCAAAGAGAACACCTCTCTAGGAATCTCCAGGTCCTCCAGTGCAATTCCACGGTCAGCATCTGCGAGAGGTTGATCATAGAATCATGTTGGAGGACTTACATATGCCCACAGAAGTGTTTTCTCTAGGAACTTCTATTCTCCAGCACAACTTTATGGTCAACATCTGGCACAGTTGTACTGGAGGACCTAGAGATTCCTACAGAGAACATATTAATCAAAAATGCATGTAATGAAATCCGCAAAAGTGAAAACTGCAAATATGGGAGGCTGGCCAACTGCATATACAAATACAGGTTTTCAAAATCCTTAAAAATCCAGACTCCAAAACACTTATCCCACACGTTTTCAACAAGGGACTCAACCTGTAATAAAAATACTGTTTTGAAAAATGGCTATCATAAGCTCCTTAATGGTAATCTCTGAAAGAAGCGAGCGAGTGAGAGAAAGACTGTCATGGTGAGGGAAATGTGCATGGGCAGCCAGCTTTCCTGCTTCTTAACCCACCAGGAATCCTGCCCCCTACCTGATCCAGTCTTGAAGAAGCTGCCCTGAGTCCATCGTAATGGAGAGATGTGGTTGTACATACTGGCCGTATCTTTCTATCAGCTCCTGCGAGAAACAGAAAATAGAGTATTGTTTCCCATTCTCTGTTTTTGATTCAGGTCTTTCTGTAGTCACATAACATACAGACAAATCTCTGGAAGCAACAACAGAGTGAAATTCACGCCAAGGTTGACAAAGGTACAAAATACATTTGAATCAATGTATGGCAAGCAAGCAAGCATTTCAGGGAGAACTAAATGGCTAAATGGAAAGTTAACTGAACTTGAGGAAAAAGAAACAAAACCTGGGTGAGAAGGGAATGGAATGGAAGTGTAAGAGAAAGACTGGGGAAGAGAGTTGTATGAGAAGAGAAAAGCATGGTGTTGTCTGGATTGGGGGCATTTCCTGCTTACAACCTGACAAACTATTTTTAAATGTCACCAGGGAGAGAAATGAGTTACCTATATCAACCTTGGATTCAGTCTGAAATGGAGAAAAATAATGGCTCAAAGAGATGACTGAGCCCTGGGAGTACTCAGTGGGCAGGGGATGCGGATGGACACTTCTGAGTGGAAGCGGGAGGTGGGATGGGGGAGAGAAAGGGGAAAGAAAACAGAGAATACAACTACACTGTAGAAATAATGCAGTTTGACACCACTTTAAGTGCTATAGCTCCATCCTCTTGAATCCTGGGATTTGTAGCTTTTGGAATCCTGGGATTTGAAGCCATGAATGTTAAAGTGGTGTCAAACTGCATCAATTTCTACTGTGCAGATGCACTCTGAGAGGCTGGAATCTTTAACAGAGCCATTCAGCACTGCCACATTTTGTTGAAGGTCCCTGCCAGCTTCTCATATTTATTATCAATTTTTAACCAAGGTCAATGTTCAAAGCGGTTTTCTCCTGAAAACCACACAAGGCAACACCATTTGTGTACTTCCAGTGAATCAAGGGGATGGAGGTGAGATTTTCTGCCTCTTGCAGTTGGTAATCCAGTACAGGCTCCCAACTCCTCTTTGCACAAAGAGATGGCAGAAGCTGTGGGTAGATTCTGGGGCTGCCTGGTGGTCAGGACTTGTTGTGTCCCTACAAGTAGCTCCTGACTTATGGCAACCCTTAGGCAAACCTATCAGAAGGGTTTTTGGCCACTGCTTTCCTCTAAAGCTGAGAGAGTGTAGCTTGCCCAAGGTCCCCCAGTGGGTTTCCATGGCAGAGCAGGAATTTGAACCTGGTCTCTCAGAGTCCTAGTCCAACACACAAACCAGTGTACCCCACTGGCTCTTGATGTTCAAGATATCAATCCACAAAAACAACCCTTCCATTGGTCTTTTCTCCCTTAAACACATGCCATTTCAATGTGCTGGTGAGGATACCTAAAACTGTTAAAATCACCGCAAACCACACAGACCAGGTATTTTAGGTATACCCAAGAGGAGGAGGCCAAGATGAAAAGTCCTCCCCCTTTCCCCTTACCCTTTGAGCGGTGTACTCCGTCCCCATCTTGCTTGATCCACTTGATCACGGAAGAAGACTTCTCCACTTCAACCATCTCTTCCTCAAGCCATGCCTGCACCAGAATAAAGTATAGGAAAGCAAGAGGAGAATTAGACCAAAAAAAAAAACAAAAAAAAGGAAGGTGACAATTGTCCACTTGTGCCATCTCTACTTTGGATGGTTACCAGAAAAAAAAGGAGGTAATTGGTCTAGAGTTTTGTTGTTGCTGAATGCCCTCATGTCCACTTCAACTCATGGCAACCCTATCCTAAGGTTTTCTTAGCAAGGTATTCTTCAACTGAAGTTTGCCATTGTCTTCCTCTGAAGCTGAGAGAGAGTGATTTGCCCATGGTCACCCAGTGAGTGAGCTTTCATGGCTGAATCAGGATTTGGACCCTGGTCTCCCAGAGACCTAGCCCAACATTCAAGGCACAGGATCGGTCTGGAATTCTACAACAATATTCTTATTTATTTATTTCCCTAACTTACATCTCACTTTTCTGCAGAACTGGCACTCCAGGTGGTTTACAGCAATTAGAACAAGTACAAACAAAAACACAAAGATGAAAGTATTACCCCCCCCCCAAAAAAAAACCCATAAAATGTTTAAAAAAATTAAAATTAACCACTTATAACGTATGCAGTGGGCCTTTGGTATCCACTGGGGTTTGGTTCCAGGACTCTCTTTGGATACTAAAATCCATGGATGCTGAAGTCTCATTATATACAATGGCATAGTAAAATTTTGTACTTTATATAAAATGGCAAAATCAAAGTTTGCTTTCTGGATTAAAAAATATATAGGTATTTTCAAGCTGTGGATGGGCGAATCCGTGGATTCAGAATCTTGGGATACAGAGGGCTGACTGCAGATTTAAAGGCAAAAATAAAAGACCATTATTAAAAGCCCTTTCACTCAATAGCCAGAATGCTGCTGGAATAAAACAAACTATCACATGCTGATAGAAAGATGACAAGGACAGAACGAAATCTGACCTCCCTTGGAAAAGAGCTCCAGGAGGCAGCCACTGAGAAGGCCTTCATGAAGTCTCAGAACATATGCCACAGAGAGAAGCAGGATCTCCAGATCCAGACACGCTGATATTGGAGAATATGGTCCCTCAGACACCTCCCTAAACCGCTTCTCATTTGGGACCAGTCCCTCAAACAGCTCCCAGAATACCTGAATGCTGGCCAAGCTGGCCAAGGCTTCTCAGAGTTGAAGTTCAAAACAGCTGAAGGACTAAAGATTTGGACTCATTAGACTACCATAGGCTTCAGCCCTGTATGGCTTTACCAGGGGTAGGCAACCTTTTTGAGCCGGGGGCCGGGTTGCTGTCCCTCAGACAACTGGGGGG
>NC_056523.1:9868810-9940909 GCF_019175285.1 Sceloporus undulatus
CAGAAGTGTGTGTACTTGGTCAAGGGACTTTGGTTTTTCTTCACTGCACATGAGTTTGTAAAAATCACAGCAATTTACATTGGCCGTGCCTCAGAGGCTTTCTGATATCAATATCACCATTAAAGAACCAAAAACACACAGAAAAGGCACTTTGGACAGTCACACTCTCTCGGCTTCTGAAACAGTGCCTGCATGCCTCTGAAGCTGACTCATATCATCATCATCATCATCATCATCATCATCATCATCACACTATCATTGTCAAAACAAGGGAGACTTGTTAGCATTAAAAGCACCAAAAATAAAAATTAAAAAAGCCTTGTACCCAGAGGCCTCTGGCCACTCACCACCTCTTCCTCCTCCTGTTCCCCCCTTCCTCCTCCTCTTCCTCCTCCCCCCTCCTCCATGCCCCGCACCGGCCTGAGGGCCGGGCCGAAGGAGGAGGCAGAGGAGGTGGGGGAGGCCTGGAAGGGTGGCGCTTGCTGGCAGCCCCAGAGCCTCTCCCCACAGGGCAGGGAGGAGGAGGGGGCTGCCAGCGATCGCGCCAATTGGCGCGATTGCCAGTGGCCCCCGGGGGCAGCAATCGGCGGCAGGGCCGGTCCCATGGTCTCCGCAGGCCGGATCCGGCCCGCGGGCCATACGTTGCCGACCCCTGGCTTTATACTGTATGTCATAACCAGCTGAGATATGCCTGGAATTGCACTGGCAACCGGTTTAGCTGTAGCACCAAGGCAGCGTAATCATTCCTGCAACCACCCATAGTTGACAATCTGGCTGCAGCTTTTCAGACCTGCTGAAGTTTCTCAATATTATTCAAAGGCAGCCCCATGTACAGCACATCATGGATATCCAAACAGCATATAACTTAAGCTGCATCTGCACTGTAGTAATAAAAGCAGCTTGACACCACTTTAACTGCAATGGCTTAATGATATGGAATTCTGGGAATCGTAATTCGTTGTGACACCAGAGCAATCTGACAGTGAAGGCTAAATGTCACTTAACTACAGTTCCCAGAATTCCATAGTATGGAGCCATGGCAGTTAAAGTGGTGTCAAACTGGATCAGTTCTGCAGTTCAGATGCAGACTCAGGCATGCATTATGATGGTAAGATCACAACTTTAGTCACTGCTCTAGTTAGCTGCAAAAGAGCACTCCTGGCCACCATTGAAACCAGAGTATCCAGGCTCAGGGCCAAATGCAGGAGTTCACGAAGACATAGAGAGTGTGCAGGCTGCCCCCAGCTGCACAAGATTGGGGCCGAGGCAACCACAACGCCACAGCTCCGATCTGGCCTTTCCAGGGCACAATAGCTGCGGCTTTAAGGCACTTCTTTGCTGCTGCGTTGTATGGACGCAGTGCCAGAGAAGCAGTGTGATGCTGCACGCCGTGTGGAGCAGCGTGCAGCACACCACCCTGGGGGCAGAGTTGGGGTGTGCATCATGTGGACACTACACCCCGACTTCACCCCCAGACCGGCCTTTATGGTCAGTGTGCATAGCCCCTTTGTCTTTAGGAGGAGTATCATCCTACCCAGCACAGACCAAAACCCAATTTTTCTCATCAGTCTTTTCACTAATCAGGTATCCTTCTTCCTTGTCTGTATCAATGCTCAAATTCATTATGTTCATTATCCTGCAATATCTATCTACTCATCCATCCCTGGTCAGAGAATCATAGAGTTGGAAGAGACCCCAAGGGCAATCCAGTCCAACCCCATTCTGCCATGCAGGAAGACACCATCAAAGCACTCCTCAGAGGTGGCCATCCAGCCTGCCTTGAAATGACCACATTGAAACACTCTCACCTGCTGCTTTTCCTGTTTCATTTCCTCCGTGTGACTCAAAAGGAAACCCTCTGCCAGGGCCACTGCTTGGGAGGTGGACTCCGCCCCACACTCTCGCACCCAGCTCTCTATCTCTGGGGGAAGGACGACCAGGAACTGCTCCAGGATCACCAGGTCCAGGATCTGTGCCTTGGTGTGTCTCTCTGGTTTCAGCCACAGACGGCAGAGTGCATGGAGCTGGTTACAAACATCTCGAGGCCCCACAGATTCTTGGTAGCCAAACTCTCTGAAATGCTGACGCTGTGCATCTGGAGCAAGGCCATCCTCCCACAGGCATTTCTCCATGGTTTTCCCAAAGAAATCTCCTCTGTACTTAGCTTGAACAGTGTGAAAGCCATCAGGGTAGGCTGAGTCCTGCTCTTCCATCTTTGATCTGTTTTCTCATGTAGTTTCCAAAGCAGCCAAGGGAGTCTCCTTGGTTCTGAGGGTCTTGCAGGTTTTTTTTGGGGGGGGGGTCTCCCTGTTGATCCCTGTTCTTGTAGTGTCCTTGGTTCTGAGGGTCTTCCAGTTCTGACCTGGAGGGTTCTCCCCCTTGGTCCTGAGGGTCTTGCAGTCTCCTTGGTCTTAGGCGTGTTGCAGCCCTGGGGAGGGGAGGTCTCCCTTTGGTTCTGGTGGTGTTACAATCCTGGGGGTCTTGTAGTCTCCTTGGTTCTGAGGATCTTGCAGCTCTGGGGGGATCTCCCTCTTGGTCCTACGAGACTTGCAACCTCCTTGGTCCTGGGGGTTTTCAAGCTCTGGGACGTCTCCCCTTTGTTCCTGGGGGGTTCTTGCAGTTTTGGGGTGGGGTCTCCTCCTTGATCCTGGGGATCTTGTAGTCTCCCTGGTTCTAAAGGTCTTCCAGCTCTTGAAGGCGGTGCTTCCCTCTTGGTCCTAGGAGACTTGCAGCCTCCTTGGTCCTGGAAAGGTCTTGAAGTTCTGGGAGGTCTCCCCCTTGGTCCCGGAGCGTGTATTTCAGTTTTGATACTGGGGGAGGGGGTCTTGCAGTTTTGAGGGGCGTCTCTCTCTTAGTCCTGAGGGTCTTGTAGTCTCCTGGCGGGGTCTGCCCTTTGGTCCTGGGGGTCTTGCAGTTTGGGGGGTGTCTTGTAGTCACCTTGGATCTGAGGATCTTCCAGCTCTGGGAGGTCTCCCCTTTGGTCCTGGGGAGGGGTCTGGCAGCCTCTTTGGTCCTGGGGGGGGGGGGGCTTGCAGTTTTGGGGGGCTCTCTCTTTATCCTGGGGGGGGGGGGCCCCCCCCGGTTTTGGGGGTCTTGTAGTTCTGGGGAGGGGATCCTCTTCTTTAACCCAAGAGGCAGGAAGAGAAGAAGCCCCCCTTCCTCTCCCTCCACAAAACAGGGGGTCAGGGGGCTGCTGCTGCTGCTTCTCCTCCAAGAGGGCCGCTCTAGGAAACAGAAAGCCAATTCTCTATCGTCAGAGGCGTAGGCCCCGCCCCTTCCGGCCATGTGTGAAAACAGATATTCCTAGAGAGGCGCTGTAGGGAAGCAGGAGGGGCGCTCTAGGCTGAACTGGCTCCTCCTCCTTCCTTCCCGGAGGACTCTGCGGGAGGAGCTCAGCTGGGAGTGGAGGCAGAATCCCTGTCTCTCTGAGAAGCAGAGACTGAGGCTGCATCTGCACTGCAGGATTAATGCAGTTGGACACCCCTTTAACTGCCATGCCTCCATCCTATGGAATCCTGGGATTTGTAGTTTGGTGGGATACTTAGCTTTCTCTGTCAGAGAACATGGCAGGAAATAATATGGAAAGATGATTAGAGCCAGATTCCTGCGCCTCAGAAATAAATACAAACAAGTAAAGAACAGTTCAGGATATTTATGCAAAGTTTTGGCCCCAAAACTAAAACCATGCGCATCTGGAAAGCAACACCCCCAGATCACACAACCAGCCCTGCCTCAGGAAGCAAAGATCTACAGTATTTTGAATCTTCTAGACAGAGGCAACTTGAAGACTTCTAAAATGCACCCAGGGCTGAATCTTTCTTTCTTTCACCAGCCTCCGCTTCTCTTAGGATTCCGCAGTGGGTCGAAAACCCACTGCAGAAATAATCCACTTTGACAGCGCTTTAACTGCCTTGGTTCTGGGAACTGTAGTTCATAAGACATTTTGCCTTCTCTGACAGAGAGCTCTGGTGCCACAACAAACTACAAATCCCAGGATTCCCTATCACTGAGCCAGGGCAGCGAAAGCGATCTCAAACTGGATTATTTCTGCAGTGCGTTTTGGCCCACAATGACCAAATTGATGCTTTTTTCCTTTTGATGTGTTAGAGACAGCTAGTAAAGGGTTACCTGGGCTCCCCTTTCCTCTTGTTCACATGGGCTGCAAAGGGGCCTCTGGAGGCAGCTGCTGTTTATCTCCCCGGTTGCAGGCAGGCAGACAGAGCTACATCTTCTAGAAGAGTTTATTCCTGACATTTGTGTGAATAGATGTTTCTGAAACATCTGAACAACATCCACCCAAACATCTAATTCATGATGGAAAAAGAAAAGGAGCCAGCATTGCCATTCTTGGATGTCTTGGTCATCCACATGAGGAACCAATGTTTGGGCCACACAGTATATAGAAAACTTACACACAGGCAAGATACCTACACAAGAACTCCAACCGTCACCCAGGGCAAAAAAGAAGCACAATGAAAACATTGAGAGACCGGGCAAAAAGGATCTGTGAACCCCACTTCTTGGGAAATGAATTGAAGCACCTAGACTGGGCTAAACAGGCTAATGGTTATTCCAGCTCAGGCATGAGAAAGTCTGCCAGACCCAGAAAAACCCAGAAGAGGGAAGACAAACCTCCCAAAGAGAAGCTATTTTTACACACACACTATATACACACACACATACGCACGCACACACAGTGTGCCCTTGGCTTACATGGAGGATCCGTTCCAGACCCCCCATGTAAGACAAATATCACATTGCTTGAGCCCCATTCAAGTGAATGGGGCTCATGTGTGCGACAGTGTGCATGCGCCACGGGCACACACCCCATTCATTTTAATGGGATGCACAGACCCTTGCACCCCACGCGTTCCCACGCGTCTCTACATGACTGCGCGTAAGCTCAAAGCTGTGTATAACGCAAGCGCACTGTACACACACACACACACACACCACTCTCTTCCATGCCAGAATTCTCTGAAGATTCCAGCCACAGATGCTGGCAAAATGTCAGAAATAAACTTCTAGAACACAGCCTCATAGCCCAAAAAACCTACAAAAACCTCTGGATGCTGGCCCTGAAAGCCTTTGGCTTCACATCAGAGCTACAGTAGGATCTGCTGGAGTGGAATCCCATTCTTTCCCAGCACAAACTTTACTTGTTTCCTCCAGACACAGTGCTACAACTTAGCACTGAAAACTTGTTTCTCTATCCCTCTTCCACTAACCTAATGCTGATGCTGCTAAAAAAAATGTCCAGATAGACAAAGGACAAGGAGAAAAAGAGTGTACCTATAGCGACTTTGTAAAAAGTACTTTCTTTGTTAGTTTTCTTAGCTATGGCATGCTCATATTCATGACTTTAACTAATGTGTACTTTCTTAACTTTTTGACACGCCACACCATTATCTGATCTCCCATACACAGTTGGCCCTCCACATTTGCGGCTTTGACTTTTGCAGATTTTATTATTTGCGGATTTCATTAATAAGTTCTCTCTAGGAATCCCTAGGTCCTCCAACGCAACTCTGCTGGAAGCTGACCATAGAGTTGTGCTGGAGGACCTAGAAGCTCCTAGAGAAAACACTTCTTTAAGCATTTGTAGGTCCTCCATCATAATTCTATGGCCAGTTTTTGACAGATCTTGATCACAGTTGAACCCGTGGATAAAGAATCTGGGGATAAGGGGACCCAATTATACTGTAAAACACTGCTATTGACACCACCATTTCTTTATCCCAGTCTTAAATTCATGAAATTATTTGATCTCTTCTCCCCAGTTTAATCCATTTGTTGCAAATAATTCTTATTCTCAGATCGTAATCCACCCCAATAGTTATTTAGCTAGCTAACCTTTCCCTGCTTGGAATAGAGGTGGATCCTTTTCATAGAATATGAATGTACACTATATACTCATGTATAAGTCTAAAAAATTTGGTCAAAAAATTGACCCCAAAAAACTGAGTCGCCTTATCCATGGGTCAGTGTATGTACTCTACTTTAATTCTTATTCTAAAAAGAAAACACCACCTGGAAAAAGGCAGAAGCACAATCTCTCATGGAATCACGGACCCCCCCTCTATTCTCTCATCCATCCAGCCTTTACTGTGAGCACAAACATGCCTGCTGGAATTTTGTAAGTTCTTTGGCATTATTTTGCTTTGCTTCACCCTTTAGATCCTTTGATGCATGCTCCTAAGTATTACCCTCGTCAAAATCCTTAATTTTGGCCCCACAACCTGTCCTCGACTTATACATGGAGTTGACTTATAGTTGAGTATATACAGTAAATCATTTATGTCGCATTCTTTCAAGGAGTGAGTACTGCAGGTATACCTCAGTTAACAATGTTCCTGTGCATTCCTTCTTTAATAGGAACTTTGGTACCAAAGGCAGAAATATCATTGAAAGAAGAAGGATAGGCTCCTATACCACAGAAAAGAAGAGCAGGTCAACATATTTCAGCAATATTTTTTTTATTCAAAACTAACATTATGCACATGCAAAATGAAACATCTGACTCAGGTAAGCCTTGCATGAGTAGACAAAAACTACAGAACACTTGAAGGCCTCTTCCAAAATGCATCCAGGGATTATGATTTTTCTTTCACCATCCTTTTCTTAGGCTGCCCATACTGTTGGCCACTTATGGATCCTCACTGTTTTAGTATGGTGGCAGTGGCTAATGAAGTAATGCTTACTTGATCCCTCTTATTCTTGCTGACTTGTTGTTCGCTGAATAGTCAGTAAGGGATTCTGAAGTCAGCTGTTGTTTGCCAGCTGGTTTGCTCTTGCCTCCTATATATGGCGAAGGCACGCATGGCTACAGCAGATTTGCACTAATAAAACTTTTTCCATGGCATGTGAGGCTTGAAACTGGGCAGACAGGATCTCTTGGACTGGCGGCACTGGGAAGCTTTCCTCTTCCATGGAGGATTAAGCATGTAGCATGTGCAAGTGAGAAACAGTGGGATTCTGTTTCTGCCCAAGACTAATAAATAATAAATAATAATAAAATTTTTATTTGTACCCCGCCCTTCCAAAAGATCAGGGCGGCTAACAAAATGCACCAAAGTGCAAACAGCATACAAGTTAAAAACACATATAACACAAACAGCAATCCATAAAAACAATAAAAAAAAACCCTTAGCCCAACCTCACGGCCACGAGAGAGGAGGGAGGCCCACAGGATATTTAGTCGGGGAATGCCTGATTAAATAGGAAGGTTTTGAGACCCTTCCTAAATTGGGCCAGGGTGGTAGATGAGCGGAGCTCCGTGGGCAGCGTATTCCAAAGGGCTGGGGCAGCTGTGGAAAAGGATCTTCTGGCTGTGACAGCCAACTTAGCCCCAGGCACCTTCAGGAGTTGCTGCCCAGATGTTCTGAGGGTGCGAGGCGGAATGTACGGGGAGAGGCGGTCCTTCAGGAATCCTGGGCCCAAGCCATTTAGGGCTTTATAGGTAATAACCAACACCTTATATTGAGCTCGGAAGCGGATGGGCAGCCAATGGAGATCTTTAAGCACAGGTGTTATATGGCTGGCCCTGGGAGCACCAGTGACCAGCCGCGCTGCCATGTTTTGCACCATTTGCAGCTTCCGAGTTTGGTATAAGGGTTGCCCCATGTAGAGTACATTGCAGAAATCCAGTCTCGAAGTTACCAGAGCGTGTACAACAGTTTCAAGGTCCCTCTGGGCCAGGTATGGGCGCAGCTGGCGAATCAGCCGAACCTGATAACAGGTACTCCTGACCGTCGCATTCACCTGAGCAGTCAGGTGAAGGGACGAGTCAAGAAGCACCCCCAGACTGCGCACGGAGTCCTTCACGGGGAGCGTGACCCCGTTCAGGACAGGTGGAACTACCGCCATTCCTGGGCCAGGGGAACCTATCACTAGTACCTCCGTTTTCTCTGGATTAAGTTTGAGTCGGTTTTCCCTCATCCAGCCCATTACTGACTCCAGACAGGCCACGAGAGGAGAGACGCCATCCCCAGTCACTGCATCAGTCGGAGACATAGAGAAAATAATTTGGGTGTCATCAGCGTACTGATAACCCCGCGCCCCATGTCTCCGGATGATCTCTCCCAGCGGTTTCATGTAAATGTTAAATAGCATGGGAGACAGAATGGCTCCTTGAGGGACCCCGGTTTTAAGGGCCCGCTCGCTGGAGCACACGTCCCCCAGCTGCACCATCTGGGACCTCCCAGAGAGGTAGGAACGGAACCACTGGAGCGCAGTGCCCCCGATTCCCACCTCAGCCAGGCGCCCCAGAAGGATACCATGGTCTATGGTATCGAAAGCCGCTGAGATGTCCAAGAGCACCAACAGGGACACGCTTCCCCCGTCGATGCTCAGACGGAGATCATCGACCAAGGCGACCATGGCCGTCTCAACCCCGTGACCCGCCCGGAAGCCAGTTTGAAATGGGTCCAGATAATCCGTTTCATCCAAGACCGCCTGAAGCTGGATCGCAACCGCCCTCTCGATCACCTTACCCAAGAATGGCAGCAGCGAAACTGGCCGATAATTATTATGTACCAGGGGGTCAAGGGAGGGCTTTTTTAGGATCGGTCTTACTATGGCCAATTTAAGATCCGATGGAAATTGCCCATCCCTGAGAGATGTATTAATTATCCGGCGTAACAAAAGTGTCACCGCCGGTCCCCCCTGGGCCGCTAACCATGAGGGACAGGGATCCAGAGAGCAGGTTGTCTTCCGAACACTTCCGAGGATCTTGTCCACATCCTCGGTACTCACCAACTCAAACTGATCCAGTATAACATAGTCCACGGAGGCTCTGGACACTTCTACCCTAGGTTCTGCCATAACGTCGGCGTTCAGACCTTCGCTAATACGAGAAGTTTTATCCACGAAAAAGTCGTTAAACAAGTCACAGCAGGCCTTAGAAGGTTCAAGGATCTGGTTCAGGGCGGGAGGGAGCTGAGTTAGCTCCCTGACCACCCTGAACAACTCTGCCGGACGCGACTCCGCGGACGCAATACGAGCACCATAGAACGAATTCTTTGTTGCTCGTATTACCTCTCCGTAGTCCTTTAACAGTCGGTCTAGGAGAGTCTTGTCGTTTGAGCAAAGGTGTTTCCGCCAACGGTACTCTAGCCGTCGCAGAACCCGCTTCCTCGCCCGGAGATCTTCCGTATACCAGGGCTTACGTTTGGAAGCGGGCCTGAGAGGGCGCTTGGGAGCGATTCTGTGTATAGCCCCAGAGAGACCGGTATTCCAGATACCGGTAAGGGCATCAACAGAGTCGCCGTCATTTCCAACCGTGAGCCCCTCTAAGGCTTCTTGGAACCTCTCAGGTTCCATCAGCCTTCGAGGGTGGACCATTCTAATAGGTCCGCCACCCCCCGGGGGGGATCTGGGTAGAAGCCTTGATTTTCGCCTCTACCAGGAAATGATCCGTCCATGACAAGGGGGAAATATTGGCTATTTCCACCCACGGATTTTCCGTCTCCGAACAGAAGACCAAATCGAGAGTATTACCCGCGCAATGCGTAGGACCCTGTATCAGCTGGGACAGGCCCATGGCCGCCATGGTCTCCATGAATTCCCGAGCCGCACCAGATGGAACAGAGCTGGCCATGAGGGAGATGTTGAAGTCACCCAGGACAAGAAGCCTGGGCGTCTCCAACATCAGCTCAGCAACCAGCTGTGTCAGCTCGTTAAGGGAGTCCGCTAATGCACGGGGTGGCCGATACACTAGCAGAATCCCTAGACTGTCCCTAGCCTTTAGGGTCAGGTAAATACACTCGATATAGGTGGTCTGTCGGAGGTGGTTCCTGGTGAGGGACACGGTGTTCCTATGTACCAAGGCCACACACCCCCCCGCCCACCTAACCTGCGTTGGTCCTTCACCGAGTACCCGGCAGGCAGGGCCTGAGCCCACACAGCATCCCCTTCAGGCCCCAGCCAGGTCTTGGTAATGCAAGCCAGGTCACACTTAGAGTCCTCCAGGAGATCCTGAAGGATGTGGGTCTTGTTATTAATAGACCTGGCATTGCACAGGAGCAGCGACAGGGTTTGTGGCACGGTTGGAGTGACCCTCAGGTCCATCTGGTTGAGGGGGACAGGAAGGCGAGATAGATATGATGCATCTATCCCGTCTTCCCCTGGAACGAAAGTCCCTTCTCCCACCGCCATACCTCCCCCTGCCCCACACAACCTCAATTGGGGCCCCGCCCACCAAGGTGTTATCCCCGGCCCAGGCATCCCCCGCGTCCCTATCCTTCCCCCACCCTCCTATGGCTGTTAATGGAGCAGAGGTAAGCCACTGTAGGCATCCCCTGCTCCTAAGGCTATTCTAGCCTCCTGCACCCGCTGAGACTGCGCAGCTGCGCAGGAGCGCAGCGACGGAGTTCCCCAAGTCCGTGGGCGGCACTCCCGGGGCGGTGCGCAGCTGCGCACCTTCGAAACCACCGGGAGGAGGCCGCCCGGCAAGAGGCACAGTCCCAGCAGCGGCGGCGTCGGTGGTCCCTTGGGCGAGGAGGCAGAGGGGGACTAGTATCCTATTAGGAAGTTGCAAGGGAAGAATTTGGACTTGTACCAATACAACTGACTTTTGTGGTCTGTTTCAGCTATGGGACAACACACACATACCCAATCCACCTTGTTGAACTTACACCCTCCGTGTATTAGCTCGATTTCTGTGTGTGTGCATTCTTTGATGTAAAGAAAGGCTCTTACTTCTGCTGAAACTTTTCCCACACTCCGCACATTCATGCAGCTTTCCCCCCCTGTGAGTTATTTGATGTTTCTTAAGATTTCCACTATCGCTGAATTTCCTTCCACACTCCATGCACTTATATGGTTTCTCCCCCGTATGTGTTCTTACATGAATGGTAAGGCCTCCATTATGACTGAAGCACTTTCCACACTCCGTGCACTTATACGGCTTCTCTCTTGTATGGATTCTTTGATGTATTGTAAGCTTCCCTCTTTCACTGAAGCTTTTTTCACATTCTGTGCATTTATATGGTTTTTCCCCTGTGTGTGTTCTCAAATGTAAAGCAAGGACTCCAGTCCTACCAAAGTTCTTTCCACACTCCATACATTTATATGGTTTCTCCCCAGTATGAGTTCTTTCATGTCTAATGCGGCATCCATTATCGCTGAAGCTCCTTTCACACAGGGTACATTTGTAAGGTTTCTCCCCAGTGTGGATTTTTTGGTGTGAACGTAGATGTCCACTTTGGCTGAAACGTTTTCCACACTCCATGCATTGATGTGGTTTCACCCCCCTGTGTGCTCTTTCATGTGCTCGAAGGTTTCCACTATAGCTGAAGTTTTTTCCACATTCTATACATCTGTATGGTTTCTTACCTGTATGGTTCCTTTCATGCATCTTAAGATACCCACTACTGGTGAAGCTCTTTCCACACTCCATACACTTATATGGTTTCTCTCCTGTGTGGATTCTCCGATGTACAGTAAGGTTTTGGCTTACACTGAAGCCCTTTCCACATTCCACACATTTATAGGGCTTCTCTCCTGTGTGGATTCTTTGATGCAAAATCAGTTCTCTTCTTCCACTGAAGCTCTTTCCACACTGCATACATTTATATGGCTTTTCCCCAGTGTGAGATCTTAAATGTTGATTAAGGCTACCACTGTTACTGAAGCCCCTTCCACATTCAAAACACTTATATGGTTTCTCCCCTGTGTGTATTCTTTGATGCACAGTAAGATTTCCACTTACAATGAAGCATTTTCCACACTCCAGGCATTGGAATGGTTTCTCCCCTGTGTGGGTTCTTCGATGTGAAGTAAGTTGTCCACTCCCACCGAACCTCTTTCCACATTCTATGCACTGGTATGGTTTTTCCCCTGTATGAATTCTCTGATGTACTTTAAGGTGTCCGCTGTTGCCGAAGCTCTTTCCACATTCCATGCATTTATATGGTTTCAACCCTATATGGGTTCTTTGATGTATTATGAGAATCCTTTTATTTGTATATTGCTTTCCACACTCCATGCACTGATACAGTGACTCCTCTGCGTGGCTTCTTTGGTGTTTACTTAATGCTAATTGATATTTGTATATTTTCCCACACACTGGACACTTTTTTCCTCTTTTGTCAGTTTTTGGACCCCAGAGTTCTTGGGCGTCAATAGATTTTGAGGAAGAAGACTTCCTTCTCCTCTTCCGTGGGTTGTTTCCTTTATATTTCTTTGCTCCCATTTGATTCCCAAAGCTCTGTTTCCCCACTCCTCGCCTTCTTGCATTTGAAGCCATTTCAGACAGCTCCTTACCATTTCCACTGCCCTTCTGATTGCCTGCTTGAGAGGGAGCAGAAACAGAAAAACCTTATGTTAGATTAGGCCTTTGCATTTCACTTTTTGGAGACCAAAGCCTACAAAAAGACATGGACCAGGATGAAAGAAAATATAAAAAATCAAAGAAAAATACACTCCGATTCCACTAAGAAGAAATTACTACTTTTTTCTCCTGATGGTAGACAAATCTCTCTATTTGGAACTGGGAAATTGAGGAGAAGACACAAAAGGGTTGCTAATGGTTTCTATAGGTATGACACCTTGGTCAGATCATGAGAAATGACACCTTGGTCAAGGCATGAAGAGAAAAATGGGCCATTATGAATAAAAAGAAAGTGTGAACCTCCCTTCAATAAACCTTTTCTTAGCATTAAAGAAGGCAGTACTCTATTTAGTATTAGGCCAGTCCTAACAATTCCCCACCAGCAGAGAAACAGAAAACTATTTTGGTCTGACATCCTGTTAATTACATATTAGTTTTATTACAGTATTTATTGTTGATTTCATTTATATGCCACCTTTCTCCCAGAAAGGGACCCAAGGCTAAACACTTTAAAAACTTTACAACAGAAGATTAAAAGCAATTAAAATAATCCAGTTTAAACAGTATAAAATTAACATTAACATAGACAAAAGTTCCCATTACACCTATGTATGTCTCCCCCAACCCTGGTCACTGAGGAAATTGGTATTCCCTTCTTCCCTCTGCAAGATCTAAAGCCCCCTTCCCCCAGAACTTTTGGTTGTACTGTGATAGCTGTTCTCCATCTATTGATGGTGGAAGGGATCAGAGAAATGTCTGGCTGTGTCCCCATTGCCAGACGCACACCAAGATTTGTGAAAGATGTTGGCGGATCTCAATGGAAGATGTTCTCTGTCTCTATCTAACTAAATGGACACACGTCATGCCTGCAACTAGAAACAGTTTATTGAAGGCCCCATTCATACTGGGGTAAAAGACATGGAGGGAACTGGGATGATCCGGATGCCCCTCCCCCGAATCGCTCCGTTAGCAAGTGCCCACTACAAATTGAAATCAAATGCATTTTGACAGAAATCGAATGCATTCTGTAGATTGGCCGCTGCCAATCAAGCTATCGTCATGGTGACGTTTGCAGGGCATCGGGGGAAGTGTCCTCCCTTTTTAAAGAGCCAGGCACAGGGGTTTCAGTGGCTGAAGCAGGGAGAGAGATGCCTCTCTCTCTCTCTCTTTTTTTAAATAAACCTGTGGGCTTTTGGGTCAGATCTGCCCCTGTCCCAGGCAAAAGATGGGATTGCCATGCTTTTTTTTTATGCTTTTAAAAGCAACATTAGCTTTCCCTTTGCTTCCGTTGCTGTATCTGCTCAAGAAGACAAATCATTCGCATATTTGCTCAAAAAAAATTGGTAAAAATGTAACATTGATTGTTTGCAACATTTGTAGCTTCTCCCTCTGCAGAAAGCAAGTGCAAGCCTGGCTCCATCTGCCTCTGGAATAGAAACCATGCGCATGTGCGCTAAAAAAAAATGGTTAAAAATGAAACATACATTCTGGAATATAAACCATGCGCATGTGCGCTCAAAAAAATTGTTTTAATTTGAAAAGGGGGGGTTGCCTGACATGAGCTCCGTTCATGACCTGATTTTTTCCTCTTGCAAGGGAAGGAATGCCCAGCGACAGAGGGCTTTGGGCAGGGGATGCAGGGAAAAGAGGCTCCTAAAGAATGCCTTCCCTTGCTCCCTTCTGCCCAGGGCTCTTTCCTCCTCCCCCTCCCCTCCGATGAGGGGACGAAATGCCTTGCCCTTTGCCCACCCTCTGACCTAAATCCCTCCCTCAATTTGCCTCGATCGTGATCGAGGCCAAAGTTCTCATTCCCAGGACCCGGGTTTTTTAAAAAGAAACGGTATTTGCACCGATTTCAAAAGACCCGCGCTAGGTGCCATTTAACACGGAACGGGTGTACAAGCCCCGGATTCACTTGTGTGAGATTCGGGGTGAGTAGGAACTTCACGTGATTGAATCGGTTTCAAAACCGATTTTTTTTGTAATGTGAATGAGCCCGAAAAAAGATCAACAGAGTAGCACATCCTTTGCTAGAACTGAGTTAACCAGCTACATTTCACTTCTATATCTCATTGGGATCCACCTCCCTCCTACCTTCTCACAATTCATTACCACGAAAAGCTAGCCACACATGACTGCAGTTCACACACAACAACCACCCATAGATGGTTATCTCCCCCCTTTCACACTTAGGCTTTCAACATGGCTACAGCATGGCTAAGCAAGCCTAACTTTAATATATATCTTCCTCCTAAGGATCGATTTTTAAAAATATTCCTCTTTGCACCCAACCATTTCCTAACACACACACACACACACACACATCCATATATGTATGGTTGGTTGCAAGGAGGGATATTTTAAAAAATGGATCCTTAGGAGTAGTACAGGGGGTGGCTTGGTGCAATGGGATTTTTTTTTGCAGAAGAAAATGAGAATAAAGAGCTTTTTCCAAAATTAAAAGTGGGTAGGTACACACACACACACACACACACACTCCAGAAGGATCTCAGACTGATCCAATTGTAAAGTGTTTTCCCCCCAAATGATTTTTGAGCTTAGTTTTGGCTTCTATCTGGAGCTTTTTTTTTTTCCTTCTTCACTTTTCACAAAATTACAGTAATAAGTGAAATGGTTTGCTGCAAGGAGTGATATTTTTAAAAAATGAGAGGGAAAACCTTATAGATGTTTGCATGGATCAGGCCCCCAATACTTAGGGTTCCACAATTTGGGCAGTGGGTGAAATGGGGGTGGGGTTCCCCTCTTTTTTTCCTTTCCACTGAAAGCAGTTTCTTGATGTCCATCCTTTCCCCCCTGAATCGGACATATAATAATAATAACAGTTCTGTACCTCTTTGTCCTCCTCCTCTGGCCATGTGCTCTTCTTCTTCTTCTTCCTCCTCCTCCTCCTCACTGCCTCTTTTGTCCCCCAACTTTCACTTAAAAAAAAAATACTGTATTTAGTGCCTCTCTAGGAACTGGAGCTAGAGTTTCCTTAACCCTTGCAAGACTTTTAACAGCTTTGCATCATGCATTTTGTGCATTTGGGCTGGCCCCATAAAGGTATCCCTGTGTGTATTTGTGTCCTAGCCTAAGAAGAGCCCACTGGATTCATGGGGTTGCCATAAGTCCAAAGGCTGCTTGGAGGCACATAGGCACAAACACACAGGTAAAGGCTTAAGCCCATACAATGCCCATAAACCCCAGTCATCTCTTGGATCATATTGGAGAGGGATCATGGAAGCCAGAGAGTCCCAAAGCAGGAAGAGCTTGCCTTGTGTACAGTAGTTGCTCCTTGGGGCTCTGGTTTTTTATATTGTGGGGAGCTGTATTATAGAGGAGATTAGATAGCTAGGTAGATAGACAGATAGACAGACAGATAGATGCATGGATAGATAGATGTAATTATATATATATATATATATATAGAGAGAGAGAGAGAGAGAGAGAGAGACAGACAGACAGACAGACAGACAGACAGACAGACATATAGACAGACAGACAGATGATAGATGTATAGACAGAAAGATAGTGGAGTCTCCTTCCTTAGAGGTCTTCAGATAGAGGCTGGATGGCCATCTGTCGGGGATGCTTTGATTGTGATTTCCTGCATGGCAGGGGGTTGGACTGGATGGCCCTTGTGGTCTCTTCCAACTCTATGATTCTATGATAGATAGATAGATGATAGATAGATAGATAGATAGATACAAAAATGTATAAACAGATTTATGGAAAGATTTATAGACAGACAGATGATAAATGGACAGACAGATAGACAGACAGATGTATAGATAGATAGATAGATAGATAGATAGATAAGATGATATATATATATATATATATATATATATATATATAGAGAGAGAGAGAGAGAGAGAGAGAGAGATGGATGGATATAGATACACATATAGACAGGTGTATGGGCAGACAGATAAATGTACAGATAGATAGATGATGGATAGATTATAGATGTATGGATAGATAGATAGATAGATAGATAGATAGATAGATAGATAGATAGATAGACAGACAGACAGATGGATAGATAGATAGACTGGCAGACAGATAGATGATAGATGAATAGATGGATGGATAGATAGATAAAACAGGTAGCTGATAGATAGGTGTATAGATATAATTAATTATAGATAGGTGTATTGACAGATAGAAAGATAGTGTTCTTTACCCATAATTCCAAAATATGCCAAAATCCAAAATTGTCCACATGGATGGTTTGAGATAGTGACCCCTTTGTCTCCTGATGGTTCAAGGTCTGCAAATTTGGTTTCTTACACAAAATGATTTAAAATGTTGTAAATATATTGTTACCTTCAGCCTATGTGTTTATAAGGCAGAACTGCACAACTTGGCAGTAGGTAGGGGCCAAAATTAAAATAGGTAAAACTTCTTTGGGTCGCATACAGATTTTAATTAATAAATCATTAATTTATTATTATTAATTAATATTATTAATAGTAATTATGTTCTCCTTCTCTTCCTCCTCCTCTTCTCCTCGGGAGAAGACTGAGTGGTGGAGGAACCTTGCAGGGCAAGTGTTTGCCCCTTCCTCCTCCACTGCCCAGCCTTCTCCTTAGAGGAAGTGGTACCACATCCTTGTGGGCTGCCCAAAATCTTTTGGTAGTCCGTGTGTGGCCCCTGGGCCATATGTTGTGCAGGCCTGGTATAAGGTGTATAAGAAACATAAACAAATATACAAAACGTAAATGAATTTCAGGTTTAGACTTGGTGGGATTTGTTCGGAGGTTTGCCATTACTTTCCCCTGAGGCTGAGAGAGTGTAACTTGCCCAAGATCACCCATTGGCAAGGGTGGCATATCTCAGTTCTGAATGCTGAGGCCATCACCTTCATGGTCTGCTTGTCAGTTTTGTCATACAGTTCAATGGACCACTTCTAGAGTCAGACTACTGTGATAGATGGAGATCAGTCTGAGTGAGCAGTTGGTAGTTACTGTATATATACTCATGTATAAGTCTAGAAATTTAGGTTTAAAAATTGACCCAAATAACCTGAGTTGACTTATCCACGGGTCAATGTAAGTACTTCATTTTAACACACACACACACACACACACTTATATATATATGGTGAAAGGCAATAGTTTAATCTGCCCTGGAAGCACTGACCCCTTTCAGCTCTCTCAGCCATCCAGCCTTTAGTATACGTACTAATAGTTATGCATGCTGGAATTTTGTTAGTTCTTTGGAATCGTTTTCCTTTACTTCATCCTTTACATCCTTTATTAAATCTGCCTAAGTTTTACCCTCGACTTATCCACGGGCTGTTAGGGTTGCCATATCCCTCCTGGGGGTGGGACTTTCCCGGTTTGGGGTGGGTCCGCACGGTTCCACCCTGGTTTGGCCCCGCCCCCAGGATTCCTTCCCCAGCGAGGCTCTGGAGGCAGCTCCATAATCATGGAGTCCTCCGAGGCCTGGCTGGGGCTTGGGAGACGCTGTCTCCCAAGCCCCAGCAAGGCCTTGGACAAGGTTTAAAAATGAAAGACCTTTTTTTTTGGGGGGGGGGGGGGGAGGTCCTACATTTTAAAACCTTGTCCTACATTTTCCCGGTTTGGAGGTCCTCAGGGATGACAACCCTATCCACGGGTCATATCAAAATCCATAATTTGGGCCCCAAAACTTGCCCTCGACTTATATATGAGGTCGACTTATAGTCGAGCATATATGGTATACAGACTTGCTTCCCCCGCCCAACCGTTTTGCACAATATGGGCCAAATTTAATTTCTGTGAACATTGGGGCACTCACGTGATTCACCTCTTTCTACACTGGCTAACAGACAGAATTCACGCTCAAGTGGATATTCAAACACGGTCCCAGATGAACAATGCAGTGATATAGCCAAACAAACCCATATGAGTGTTTAGAAAGGTCTTTGGAAATGATAGTTTTGCAGATTCTTCACATGACTGACAACCTCCTTGCTTCAATCAAAATATTTCTAGAGTATACACCCAGAATGTGAGGAGAATTTCTTCCTCACCCACAAATCCATGCCAATAGAAAATAAGGGAGAAGGTAAAAAAACCCACAACTTTCTCCCTGATATCTAGATTTCTACATGCAGGGAGTGTTTTCTTTTTAAAAATATGGGCACCTTTGTTATTTACTGGTGTTTTGGTTCCAGGACCCTCTGTAGGTACCAAAATCTTTGGATGCTCAAGTCTTATTCAATAAAATGGCATAGTAAAATGGGGTCCCTTATATGAAATGGCAAAATCAAGGTTTGCTTTTGGGGATTTATATATATTTTTGAATATTTTCAAGCCGTGGATGCTTGATTCTGTGGATAAAAAAATCAGTGGATACAGAGGGCCAACTGTATTAAGCTGTACTAAGATCGAATGCTTCTCCTTGACATTGAACTGTCCATGTTAAGATAATTATTTCTTTCTTTTAATACAGTGATCTTTTCTTTAAAAACTGTGTAAATTAACCCCCTTCCCAGTCTAAGGTAGCATGGTTCAGAAGTAAATTTGCACAGACAAGAATCCAATCTGCACTGCAGAAAAAATGCCGTTTGACATCGTTTTAACTGCCATTGTTCAATGCTATGGAATTCTTCATTTGTAACTTTGTGAGATTTGTAGCCTCCTCTGTCAGAGAGCTCTGGAGCCACAGCAAATTACAAATCCCAGGATTTTATAGGATGGAGCCATGGTAGTTAATGCTGTGTCAAACTGCCAAAGTCTCTAACCATTTATTAAACAATAAGAAAGAGCCTGCATTCAAGATGATAATCAGTCATGGCATTTATGTCCATTTTGCCAACTTTGCAACATACCCTGTTTCTATTATGGTCCAAGATTTTAAGAGTTTTTCTCCTATGCAGTTCATTTTTCTGACAGAGGAATGGTCTGAACATTGCGGGAAGATACTGTCCATTTGTTAAGCTTCTAGAGGGCTCCCCTCTAATGCTCTTATGCTCCCCTCTTGTGCTGATTCACTCAGGTTTAAGAAAATCAGATAACCCACAGCTGCCTTCCCCACGGGGTTGATTTCGATGTGGCTTTTCTTGTGAGAGGTGAGGCCCGCTCTCTGGCTGAACCGCTTCCCGCACTCGACACACTTGTAGGGCTTCTCCCCCGTGTGGATCCGTGTGTGGGTCATAAGGTTCCCCTTTTGGCTGAACGTCTTCCCGCAGTCTGAGCATTTGTAAGGGTTCTCCCCTGAATGGATTCTCTTGTGCGCGATGAGGTTCCACTTGCGGTTGAAGCTTCTCCCACAGTCAGAGCATTTGTATGGCGTCTCCCCTTTGTGGATGCGCTTGTGCCCTGTCAGGTACCGTTTCTGATTGAAGCTCTTCCCGCACTCAGAGCACTTGAACCTCCTGTCCTCCGTGTGGTTTTGCTCAAGTTGGAGGAGTCTCGGAAGGAAGACCTTCCTGCAGTCCAAAGATCCCAAGAGCTTTTCATCTCTGCGGGGCTGGTGCTTAAGAAGGCTTCCACCTCCTATCAAACTCCCTTCTCTGCCAACGTGTTTCTTTAATTCCATGTGATCCTGAACAGTCTCTCCTTGGACGTTGTCTTCTTTCCCATGGAAGTCACCTTCCCAGCAAGCTACGGTTTCAGCCGTCTTATTTTCTGAACCTTTCCCTGGGTTCTTCACTGTGTCCTGCTGACAGAAAGGCACAGTTCCCTCTTCACAGTGTTGGAAAACTAAGCCAATTCTCAGGGATGCGTCGTGCGACTCCACCTGATTAAGGCTTTCCTGAAGACGAATATTATCTCTCAATTCCCCATCTGCTGTAGGGAGAAAAAAGAAGATTGAAAACAGTATTATTAGTAGTATTAGTTTTTCATTTCCTACAATCCTGCCTTTTTCCTAATATAGGGACTCGAGGACCAAGAGGTCATCTTATATAGCAATATAGCAGCAGATATTATGTTTGATTTTTACAGCTGGCCCTCTACATTTGCGGTTTTGACTTTTGCGGATTTGATGTGGTTTTGATTAATATGTTCTCTCTGGGAAACTCTTGGTCCTCCAGCACAACTCTGTCAGAAGTTGATCATAGAGTTGTGCTTGGGAACCTAGAAGTTCCTAGAGAAAACACTCCTCTAGGGATTTGTAGGCCCTCCAGTGTGATTCCATGGTCAATTTCTGGCAGATGTTGACCACAGAGTTGCACAGGAGGACCTAGAGATTACTAGAAAGGTGTTCTCTTAGGTAAAAAGAACAGTGTTTTTTATTTGTGGTTTTTCCACATTCACAAGGGTCATTCAGTCCTAATCCCAGCAAATGTGGAGGAACCACTGTATTTTATTTTAAAATTTTATTTTTATTCACATATGTATTAAAATAGCATCAAACTGTCATTGTTCTATACAAACCAAACAAACGAACAATCCTTCTTGTAACTTCGTTCTTTAACCTTGTCTATAGAGATACATAGTCCAGCAAAATTGTGCTCAGATAACTAAGCTATTTTGTTTTAATTTTGAACTATTTATTTTAAACAACTGATCAGTTTGAATACAGTTTAATTCTATTTTAATGGTCACTTTTGCACATTTTTAATTGTACAGTGCTTTTTTAAACTGTAAGCTGCTTGGAGTCCCAATTTGGGGGAAAGGCAGGATATAAATAAATATCATCATCATCATCATCATCATCATCTTGGGATTTGTAGTTTAGGAAGGCGTAAAAAGAATTCTCAGCCAGAGAGTTCTAGTGCTCCAGGAAACCACAAACCCCAGTATTCCGCTGGATGTTACCATGGCAGGTAAAGTGGAATGATGGTACTCTTATTGTACAGCGTGAAAGAGACCTAAATACCCTTCTCTAAATTACAAATCCCAGTATTCTGCCAGACGAAGCTGTGGCAGTTAAAATGGAATTGAAGTGCTACAATTGTATAGTGTGACGAGCCCTCACTTGGGCTGACCTACCTTATAGGGCTGTTGTTGTGAGGAAGAAAGCCATGTAAGTCACCTTGAGCTCTTTGAAGAAAGGGTGAGATATAAAATGTAAACTGTAAACCAAAGATCTTGAGATGGAGCCTCCACTGATGACTTTGGCTTACCTAGGGAGTTCCCCTTCTTGTTCTGATCCTGCTTGGCTGTTCTGCAGGGATGCCTGTCCCACATGTCTGACGGGACCTGATCTGCTTCGGAGGGATTCACAGCCACCTCTGCAACAGGTACTGCTGGTACCTGAAAGAGTCAGGGGACAAAAGAGATCACAAATAATCTAGCCGGTGATTAGTAGTGACCAGTGGCATCACTAAGGATAATTAATAATAATAATAATAATAATAATAATAATAATAATAATAATGTTTATTTACATACCGCTTTTCCAAATTAGATCAAAGCAGTGTACAACAGGAAGTACAATACAATATCCAAAGTCAAAATAAAACATAACAGGCCGCTCTCCCCCTCAAGATGGTTGGTGTCACCCAGTGCAGAAAATCATGGTTTCAGCCCCCGCATAAGCCTTCCTTCCTTCCTTCCTTCCTTCCTTCCTTCCTTCCTTCCTTCCTTCAGAGAGCTTTCTTACCATTCAGATGTTCCTTACAACTTCAGTCCTTGTAGTGTCATTTGTAAGAACAAAACAATAAATTCATTTGCTAATTGTTGTTGTGTGCCTTCAAGTCATTTTTGACTTATGGTGATTCTAAGGCAAACCTATCATGGGGTTTTCTTGGCAAGCTTCTTCACAGGGGGTTTGACATTACCATCCTCTGAAGCTGAGAGAGCATGACTAGTCCAAGGTCACCCAGTGGGTTTCTACAGCCAAGCCAGGATTGGAACCCCAGTCTCCAGAGTCATAGTCCAGCACTCAAACCATTATGCCACACTGGATCAGTTGCTAATTATTGTCTGAATAAAATGTACTTTTGATATTGTACACACGATAATCAAACTGAATAGTACATAATATAGTTTATGTTCCTAAACTTTACAAAATGAGTTTCAATCTGTAAGGAGGACTAATATTGCACTTTTTCAACTTTTGTAAACATTTCCAATTTTTTTCCTGCAAGGGAACAGGGGGAGGGAAGCTCTACATGACTTCAAAATTGCTGGAAGTGTTACATCTGTATTTTCTACCACTGCTTCAATTGTCACTATATATTTAACATTTTTCTATATCTTGGCTCAGTCATTAATCCAAAGAGAGACCAGTCAAGAAATCAGAAGAAGACTAAGAAATGGAAAGACAGCCATGAGGGAACTAGAGAAGATCTTCATGTGTGAAGACATATTTTTAATTACCAAAGTCAAAATCATCCAGGCCATAGAATTTCTGATTTCTATGTATTATTTTGAAAGCTGGACAATGAAGAAAGTTGATGGAAAAAGAATAAAGTCATTGGAAATGTGGTGCTGGAGGAGAATTCTATGGATACCACAGACTGCCAAAAAGACAAATAAATGAGTCTTACAGCCAAATCAAGTAGGAACTCAAGAAGCCAAAATGACTAAACCAACGCTATGTTGCACTATGGTTGTATCATGAGAAAGCATGACTCAATAGAAAAGGCAAGGTAGAAGGTAGCAGAAAAAGAGGAAGACTGCACTACAGCTGGATAGACTCAACCAAGGAAGCCATGGCTATCTTGAGTTTGCAAGACTTGAGCAGGACAGTTAATGACTGCAGATCTTGGAGGTCTCTCATTCATAGGGTCACCCTAAGTCAAAGTAGACTTGACAGCAAATAACAGCAATACAGTGGACCTTCCACATTCACTGGGGTTAGTAGTGCAGGACCCCAACGAAAGTGAAAAAGCCACTTTTTTTAAATCTCAGAGAACATCTCTCTAGTAATCTCTACATCCTTCGGCACGATTGTACGGTCAACATCCAGCAGAAGCTGACCACAGAGTCAAGTTGGAGGACCTAGAGATTCATAGAGAGAACATATTAGTCAAATCTGCAAATGATCAAATCCACAAAAGTCAAAGCCACAAATGTGGAGAGCCAACTGTATATACAGGTTGAGTCCCCCTTACCCAGAATTCAGAAATCCAAAATACTCCAAAAACCAAAACTTGTTTTCATGGGTGGCTGAGACAGTGACACCTTCGTTGCACCTTTCTGATGGTTCAAAATACACAAACTTTGTTTTGTGCACAAAACTGTTAAAAGCATTGTGTAGAAAATTACCTTCATGCTCCATGTATATGGTGTATATGAAACATAAATGAATTTTGTTTGGTCTTGGGTCCCATCTCCAAGATATCTCATTACATATATGCAAATATTGCAAAATCTGAAAATATCCAAAACCCAAAACACTTCTAGCCCCAAGCATTTCAGATAAGGGAGATTGAACCTGTATGTATGTGGATATGTATCTTACATTTACAGAAATAAACAACAACAACAACAACAACAATAATAGGCTGATGTTTAGGGCAACCAGTGGTCCAGCCTTTTACCTGCTGTTTGCATCTTTTCTCCTCCTGCTGCCCCATGAGGAAGTCCTCTGCTAGAGCCACTGCCTGACTGCAATTCTCAGGGCCACAGTTCCGCACCCAACTCTGCATTTCTAGAGGCAGGATGATGAGGAACTGCTCCAGGATCAGTAACTCCAGGATCTGCTCCTTTGTGCGTCTCTTTGGCTTCAGCCACTGGTGGCAAAGTTCCCGAAGCTTGTCGCAAACTTCTCGGGGCCCTCCAGTCTCTTGGTAGTAGAACTGACGGAAGCACTGACGCTTTGCTTCCTCGTTCTCAGCTTCATCCTTCACTGTTGTCAAGGGGTCCAAATTTCGGTAGGATTTGGGGCTTTCTCCGCCAAGGCCTGGCAGGGCCTGGGTTACCCACCTTCCTCTCGACCACGGAGTGGAACCAACAAATCCTTGCGAGGAGAAGGAGGGTTGGAAATCCTTCATTTCCTCCTCTGATACTGTATGGAGCTGCAAACCAGAATCACTTTTTAGGAAATCCTGCCACTGGGTTTCCCAGTGTTGCTGCAGCCCTTCTTCTGGTTCCTGTTTAATCGGACGTTGGAAGGTCCCAAGGCTTCCTGCATGGATCATGTGTGGGTCCCTCTTCCCTTCCTCTTGCATCTCATCCCAGAGTTTGAAGCCAACCCTGTCCTGGTCTTCCATTTCCAAACCTGGGGAGGCTTTGGCGTTGTGCCTTGAATCGTTCCAGTCTCTAAGCACCTTGTTTCCAACGCAGAGTAGTCTCCGAGTTCTGGAGACCACCTTTTCCTAAGTTAGACTTCCCGTGGAGAGACAGTCAAGGGTTTCTTATCCAGCCGTGAGAAGTGGGAAGATGGGTTTCTCCTGAACAAGAGAGAGAAAAATTCAAGACTATAAACTCTTTGGGTCAGTGTGACCGGATGTCGTGAGCACAAAGAAAAAATGTAGGGCATTACAAAATAAAAGTTAAAAATCCTAACAGAAATATAAATTTATTTCATATGGATTATTTTCAGCAATATTTCATATTTGTTGTTGTTTTTGGGTGCCTTCAAATCGTTTCTGACTTATGGTGACCCTAAGGTGGGGTTTTTTTTTGGGCAAGATTTCTTCAGAGAAGGTTTGCCATTGTCAGAATCTACAGAATCTGCCATGTGTTTATATGTATATTTATATACTCCTACAAAGCTTGACTGACTGAGCAAAGGAAATATGAACTGTTGGTTCTCACAGCCTTTGCATTCTTCTGAGGCTGAGAGAACATGACTTGCCCAAGGTCAACCAGTGGGTTTCACGGCTGAGATGGGAACTCAACCCTGGTCTACAGAATCATAGTTCAACACTCAGACCACTATGTCATGCTGGCTCTAAATATTACATATAGTTATTTTACTATATACTCAACCATATTTTTCTGTCCCTTTCACATTGCACAATTGCAGCATTATGATCCCACTTTAAGGAGTTTATCACACTGGGGCTAATTTTGGCATTAAAAAGAGATTAAAGCACATTTAAAGCATCCTGCAAATAAGGCAAAAAATTGTGTGTAATTGCATGAATGGTTATTACATGCAATTACGCAAATAAAATGTTATCGGAAATGCATTGCTGCTGAAATCCCAAAAGTAAAAAAGATGTGTGTTAATGCTTCTTTCTGACCACTTTAACAGCGGTTTTGTGTGACGTCATGTGAAATCGTTTCGTGTAATTATGCAATTTTTCCGGGGTATTCACAGGATAAACTCCCAGTCTCCTTTGTGTGATAAACTCCTTACTGACATGGCAACATCCTACCTTCTAAACTATCCTATTCCCCATTGCGGCATAGTGGTTCGATTGCTGGACTACAACTCTGGAGAGCAGGATTCGATTCTCAGCTCAGCTGTGAGACCCACTGGGTGACCTTGGGCACCCGCTCTCTCAGCCTCAGGGGAAGGCTATGGCAAACCTCCTCTGAACAAACCTTGCCAAGAAAAAACCCATGATCAATCAGAAATGGCTTGGAGGCACACTATTTTGATTATGCCTGTAAAGTGCCATGCAAATTTATGGTGCTATACCGTATTAATAAACAACAAGAACAACAACAACAACAATAATAAATGAACTCCCCTCTACATCTTCTTGCAAGGTTGTCTTTTCTATTCTAGCAAATCTATTTCAGCCACTCTTTCTCTTTTCTTAAGCCTATAATACCTTCAACAGCAGCTGCCAGGTTCTTTGTGGGTTCACAACACACACACACACACAAATACACATAATATTCTCTTGGAATTGTGTCCTCAGATTTCAATGCTTTCCCCCTTTCCCTCCTCTTGCATGCATTCACCTACCTCTTCTGGCTGGCTTTGCTGCCCAGGGGAATTTGGGGGCTATTTTGATCCAAACCCACCAAGTCTTCCCCTACCACCTGGAGAAAACACACACAATATTTTTATTTTTAAAACCCAATGTGCAAAGGGATCTTGTAGTACCTTCCACCTACAAACACCCCCCTCCAAAAAAACCCCAAATTTTCTTTAAAAAGCCCAGTATGACAAAGGATCTTGTAGCACCTTTAAGACTTTAACTGAGCCAAAGACCTTGCAGCATAAGCTTTCCTATTAGACTTGATCTACTTCAGTTTCCTATCAGGTCCTTCTTGGGCTGGAAAAGGGGTGGGGGAAAGGAAGTGGCTTTCCAGCCCCTGATATTTCCAGGCCCTGCTAGGAAACAAGAGGTGGACTCAGTGGGTTTAACCTTTTCAGGCTCACCATCATGGGGAAAAAAACCCTTTCCTAGCTTTGTGAGTGAGCTGCTCACATCCTTACCTAGGCTGGGTCAGGTGGCTGGGAGTTGTAGTCCATCCATTTTTGGACTACTCTGTGTGTGTACACACACACACACACACACACAAAATATGTCCAACACTCAAAAAGTTTCTAGTGTGTGTGTGTGTATGTGTGTGTGTATATATAGAAAGAGTGAAAGAGAATTCTCTCTCTCTCTCTCTCTCTCTCTCTCTATATATATATATATATATATATAGTGTGTGTGTATATACACACACATATACATACTACTATACACTCACACACACAGTATATGTCCAACACTCAAAACGTTACATTATGTGTGTATGTGAGAGAGAATATACACACACATATACATACTGTGCGTATACATACATTCATATATAAACACACATATACCTCAGTGTGGTGGAGTCTCCTTCTTTGGAGGTCTTTAAGCAGAGGCTGGATGGCCATCTGTCCGGGATGCTTTATTGTGATTTCCTGCATGGCAGGGGGTTGGACTGGATGGCCCTTGTGGTCTCTTCCAACTGTGCGATTGTATGATTCTATATACACTATATATATGTATGTGTGTGTATATATTTAGAGAGAGAGATATAGTGTATACAGAAACACATACTAGATGTCCAACATTCAAAACACCATGCTGGCCCTCTCTCTCTCCTCACACACACTCTACATATATGTAGTGTGTGTGTGTGTGTATAGACACACACACACACACTACAATTTTCAATTAAAGAGGTGGAGTCCATAACCTGTCTGCTTCAAGAACCAAGATATTCATGTATTACAGCTTGAGTCTCCTTTAGCTGAAATGCTTGGGGCCAGAAATGTTTGGGATTTTTGTTTTTATTAATTTATTTATTTTGGATTTTGGAACACCTGTATTTGTGTATATGTACATAATCTTACAGATAGGACCCAAGCCTAAATTTGAAATTCCTTTATGTTTCATATATACACCTCTTATACACATAGCCTGAAGGTAATTTTAGAGTAACATATTTAATAATTTTGTGCATGAAACAAAGTGTCTGCAGATCGAACCATCACAAAGCGAAGATGTCACTATCTCAGCCACCCATTATTTTGTTTTTATTCCAGGTAAAGAGAGTCAACATATATAAGCAAGTGAAATTAATTTCTGCTCATGTTCCAAGCTGTAGTCTTCTTTCCTTGGGTCCCTTAGTGCTGCAGAGGCATTGATCTCTACAGTCAGATTGCTTCATATGACACATTGAATATTTTTATATTGGTCAGAACTGGGCTTAGAACTGTGATCTTCAGTAGCAAGTATCTCTTCATGTTTCCTTGTAAAAGGATTTGGTGTCATGCAGCATTTGGTACTTTCATTAGTTGCTTTTTTCAGCACCAGGTATATTAGTTATTCATTACTTCTTTATAGATAGAACCACTGCACACTTTTTAAAAACTGATTGCTCTTTAGTAAATAAAATAAACAGCTGGGACATATTCATTCCAGAGAGATTTGGGGCATGTCTGCACCAAGCACTTAATATGGGAACAGTCCCATGGACTGCCCTGGACCAACCACAATGGTGATCACACACACTGGGCCAAATTTGGTGAGATGCTACATGTATTATGCACATGGGTCAGCCAGGCTGACACAGCGTTGGTCCTCCTGGACCATCCCATTTTTGGAGCTAGTGCTACCGCTTCCTTGCAGGCAAGCGCACCATGTTAAGCCTCCCAAGGTTGCTAAAATGAATACCCAACTTGTTGGGGGCAATTGCCTCACACATTGTAAACTGCTTAGGGAGTGCTTAAGTGCACTAAGCGGTATAGAAATGTTTCCGGGAAGCAACAGGATTTCCCTCAACTTTGCATAGTTCAGAACAAAGTCGAGTTACAGGCAGAAAAACATGGGGGTTATTCACACTGCAAAAATAATCCAGGATGAATCTGGGTTGAATCTCTATTGTTCACACACATCCTGAGTGCATCCAATTAGGATGGGGGGGGGGGGGGGGCTGTCAAAAGAACCCACTTAATCCATGATAATTAATATTAGATTTCCCCCACGAGTTTTAAAAAAAGATCCACATCATCGGTAGTGTGAATAACCAATCTGAATACACCCAAATAGACCCAGGATAAAACACTGCATGCCTTAAAAATGTTTCTGAATGTATCGTCAACTCCATCGTTACTCAAATGTTTGCATGTGTGAGCAACTGAACATGCAGAGATGCACATCAATGTGGTTCCATAGTTTCAATAACAAACCTGGAATGCATGAGTGAGATGATTCACATCTTTGTGCTAAAAACAACGACATCTGAACAACTCTATGTATTTTCCCCAGAAGTAGCTGTACATTGTCAGGACTGCCAGCACTGGCTTTCAAGTAAATACAGCCAGCCACATATGATGCCAGCCATAGATGCTGGTGAAACGTCAGGAATAAACTCTTCTAGAACATGGCCACATAGCCACAAAAAAAATACAAATACAGCATTTTCCACCAGTGTAGACAAACCCTCTGCAGTGTGGAAGCAAACATTTCTTATAACCCTACAAACATTTGACACATCTGCACCTTGCCTTTTAAAACACAGACACTTCTCATGAATGAACATATAAGGAAACATATTTTGTTGAGTTGTTTTTATTATAAAGCAGGATAGAACACAAAACAGAATCAGAATACTTTCTCCTGCAAAATTTCTCTTTGTAATAAAGCCATGTGTCCCCCCTCCACACCAAAAAGAATGGATGAAATAATATTAAATAATTTATTAAAAGAAAAACAAAAAAATTTAAAAAGTCAGGCAGCATTCAGTTATTACACCTGAGTACCACTTCTATTTGCTGTGGAGTTCTAATAATAATTGGCAGGCTTTTGGTACAGCAAAGATATATGTGAAGAAGAAACTCATGGATCATTGATTCCCCAATCTTAGAGACGAGAGAGTATTGGACCACGACACCCAGAATTCTTCACTACTGTTTGCTGGTTGGGGCTTCTGGGAGTTGAAACCCATCACTACCTGGGGACCAAAGGTTACAAGGTATTGACATTAGTCTTGATACAGGTGGAACAGGGCAGGGGCAGAGATTGGGTAGCTTTGCTTTTGAAATCAACTCAGGAAACAAATTCATAGAATTACGTATAAAAGTTGGAGAGGCCATAAAGACTATATAATCCAGCCGTCTGCCTTGCAAGAATGAACAGCTAAAACCCTTATCACATTATTAAACAAACCGGGCAGGCAAACAAAAAGACACATGCTTTCCCCCCACTCCTTACACATTACTTTGTTCTCTTTTGTTCTCTTCCAGTTGTAAAATCATGGGAGAGGGTCATACAAGCGTCCCATTTGCCAAACTGAAATAATTTGTTTGCCAAAAAGAATGCTTTTACAACGCTCTCCCATGGAGAGAACGAAAGTTATGAAAAGGTCAGGGGAAAACACACACACTTATCTTTTTGTTTGCCTGACAGGTTTATTTAATAATGCAATAAGGCTCCAAATCCCTCCCAAGAGATGCCCATCTAACCTCTGTTTAAAGACCTACAAAGAAGAAGAGTCCACCACATTCTGAGGCAGTCAATTGCACTGTCAAACAGTTAATTAAATAAAACATTGTTAAAAAAAAGAATATATTAGTGTAAAACTACAAAATTCCAGGTGGAGGGAGAACCAGTCAGCAGCCTATGCAGGTTCTCTTCACAGCCAGCAACAGAAATCTTGTTGCCTGAGATGGTGCCTTCTCTTTCCATTCCACACACAGAAGCCAAGTAGACTGGGAGTTGAATCTTACTTCAATCCTAGCACAATCTTGAAAAAATGCATTTCCAAAGGCTAGTTTGGCAGGGGGGGGGCACGCTCAGCCCTGACAACTTTATATCCTCTCTTCCTGCCCCTCAACAGCTCCTGTTTCAGGAGGTACCTCACTTGAGGTGCATCTATGCTGTTGAATTAATGCAGTCTGACACTGCTTTAACTGCCATGGTCCCATTCTTACAGAACCCTGGGACTCGTAGTTTTGTAAGGCACCAGCCCTCTTTTCATTTTGTGAAAAGACAAATCTTGAATCCATAGGATGGAGCTACAGCACTTAAAGAGGTGTCAAGCTGCATTATTTTTACAGTGCAGATGCATCCTTAGTCTAACAATAGGGGCCAGCTCTGGCTCTCTTAGAAACAAGATGAACCTGTTCTTTCCAGACTCAATTCACTTTACTGACTACGTACTTTGGTCCTAAAACAGACATGGATTCACATACAACTGTGTTGGTCAAGGTGTGGACAGAAAAGGTATCTTCAGGCATGTGATAACTGCATGTGGGATGTCCTTTCAAGAAAATCCTGCTTGACTCACTACCCACTTTGTGTCCTACAGTGAAGACCTTGCCTTTCTGAACACTTTGGTGATAGTCGTTAGCCTTTGGTGCTCTGGCACTGTGTTGTTGTTGTTTTTTACATTTGCATAATTGATTTTCATAATTTGTTTATTTAGAATGTTCCAATTACTACTGAGCATTACAGTCAACCCTCCATATCCATGGATTCTACATCTGCGGATTCAACCACCCATGGCTTGAAAATATTCAAAAAAATATAAAATTCCAACAAGGAAACTTTCATGTCACCATTTTACTATGCCGTTGTGTATAATGGGACTTGAGCATCTATGGATTTGGATATCCATGGAGGGTCCTGGAACCAAACCCCAGCAGATACCCGCTTACCACCTGTTAGTTGTTTTCATTCATTTTTCCCCTTCTAAGAAGACAGATATATACTGTAAAACTTTCCACATTGTTTTCTGAGCCATTGTTTTATCACAGTGAGGTACAAATTATACCCCCAGCATTAAATGGTTCTTTTTGGTCCTGTATGGGTTTTCTCATGTGCACTGAGGCCTGCTTTTTGACTGAATCTCTTCCCACAATGGATGCATTTGTATGGTTTCTCTCCCGTATGCAACCGCATGTGGGTCATGAGGTTCCCCTTCTGGTTGAAGCCTTTCCCACACTCCGAGCAAACAAACGGATTCTCTCCCGTGTGGATTCTTTCATGTATGACAAGTTTGGACCTCTTTGGGAAGCTTTTCCCACAATGGACACATTTGTACGGGTTCTCTCCTCGGTGCATTCTCTCATGAATGGTCAGATAACGCTTCCGGTTGAAGTTCTTCCCGCAGTCCATGCACTTGTAAGGTCTCTCTCCCGTGTGCGTCCGGACATGTTCACGTAAGAGTGAACAACGACCAAAGTTCTTCCCACAGTAAGAGCATCTATATGGCGATTCTCCAGTGTGGATTTTCATATGTTCTTTAAAGCCAGAACCACAGATGAAGCTTTTTCCGCAGGGAAAGTGTTTAGATGGGTTTCTCAGTCCTGTGTGGGTTCTCTCAAGTGTAACAAAGCTCTGTGTATGCATAAAGTTGTTTTCACAGTATGAAGGGATGTATGGGTTCTGCCCAGTGTGAATATTCTGAAGTTTTGCAAGGCTTGAGCTCTGTCCAAAATTTCTTTCATGGTTAAAAGACATGCTCGCTGCCTCATTGTACTCAATGCTTTGCTGTTCTTTGGGTTTCCTCTCTTTCTCACTACCTCCTGGACAGACAAGGGCTCCATTTATATCCTCCTCATGGTTACTCCCCTCTTCACCCACCAGTTTCTGCTGAGTCCCAAACATTACTCCCTTCTTACAGCTCTGGAAATCCTTGTCTCTTCCCAGGCAGTCATCATGTATTTTCACTGGCTCACAATCTTCTTGGTGAATGGCATTCACTTCTTTTTCCCACACCTTCCTGTTACCTATGGCTTGAAAAACAAAACAAAACAGAAAATTATATTTTATCTGGCAATCTTTTAAATCAACACATTTTCAATAATACAAAACCCCCGCAGCCAGTATGTGAGATTCCCCCAATTCCTTTCCTTATACTGTAGTACTTTTAATATGTAAACACCTAAGATATACTTTTAAGTATACAGTGGGCCCTGGGTATCTGTGGTGGCTCCATTCCATCCCCCGCCTCAGATCTGTGGATGGCAAGCTCACAATTTGGGTGGGTGCACTGTAAGTCATGTTAAATAAAAATGGCCATCTTTTTGCTTTCCCTCTGTTCAATTAGCCTTTTTTCCCAGTGATCTTTCTCACTGTGTGAGCAATAACTGAGCAGCCAGCCGGCCAGCCGGCCTTCCTTTTGCTGCTGGAAGAGACTGGTCTTTAAAGCTCTTTTAAATTCAGACAGCATATTTTATGCTTTGGAGCTGATCCCATAAAGTTATTGCTCCTTGTGGATTTTGTAAAGACAAAAGTGAAACGTTGCAAATAACATCCGAGATGTGAAGTCGAAGGCTTTCATGGCCAGCATCCCTAGTTTTTTGTGGGGTTTTCGGGCTATGTGGCCATGTTCTATCTCAGAAAACTCTGCTAGAACATGGTCACATAGCCCGAAAAACCAACAAAAAACAACATCTGAGAACTGTGAACACTTACTCAGTGGTCTTGTCTCTTCGTCCTGCTTTTCTTTGGGTTCTCTGCACTGCTGTCCAGTCCAAGAGTGCAGCAGAAGAACCTGGTTTGTCTCAGGAGAATCCACAGCCAGAAATGGGACTGGCACCTGAAAGAGGAGCAAGGAGATCATTCAAAGAATAGGCAGAGCTGCAAATGGAGGTCAGATTCTGTTTCAGCATGCCTTAACACCATTGAAACCAACAAGAAAGTAACAGGTGGGAAGCAATCTCTCCTATTGCAATGAATAAACTACAGTAGACCCCCCCCCAAACATTCACTGGGATTAGGGGCACCTCTGAAAGTGGAAAAACTGCAATTAAAAAACCCACAATGTTTTCCCTTGCACAGGAATCTTTAGGTCCTCCAGTGCAACTCTATGGTCAACATCTAGTGGAAGGTGACCATAGAATCATACTTGAGAAATACCTAGAGAAGTTTTTTACAGGAATCTCTAGGTCCTCCAGGACGACTCTATGGTTTACACAATTTATTTTTACTGAGAGGACACTCTCTAAGTCTTCCAGCACAACTCTGTGGTCAACATCTACCAGACGTTGACTTATAAATACCTAGACAAGTTTCTCTCTAGGAATCTCTAGATTCTCCAATATGACTTCTGGTGGATGTTGACCACAGAGTTGAGATTCTTAGAGATAACATATTAATCAAATCCGTGAATAGTCCAATCCAGAAAAGTCAAAGCTGCAAATTTGGAGGGCTGACTGTAGTCTTTATTTTTTTTTTTTTAAAAAAGAGCCACCCATATTTATAGAAAACCACTTCACCATTTTATTATATTTTATTATATTTATAATATATTTTATATTCTGCCTTTCTCTCAAAATTGGGACACAAGCTCTTAACAGTTAAAAGCGGTGCCAAACTGCATTAGCTTTGTAGTGCAGATGCAGCCTTGTTTACGATACAACTTTTCTTTATACTTTGTCTCATATACTCAATATGAACCTGCCTGAGTTTTAAGGTCCTCAGGGAAGGCTGTCTCTGTTAAAATATATTTCTAAATTGTATTGAAAATGTTCAGATGTGTCAATGGTTAACTAAGGTTTAAAATGATTCCTGTTGCAGGCCAGAAAGTCTAGGCCTGGAAGAGCAAGTCTTCAAGGACATTGCCAGAGACATAATATACACAAAATGTATTATTGTTATGGTCTTGTGTTACATGGTGATTTCATGGGAAAGAGGTGTGTCCACTTGGTGGGAAGGTTGATCTTTTGAGAGAACAAAGACTGATGTCACATTCAAGCTTCTAGCATGGACTCTGAAAGAGTATAGATGTATAGTAGCCTGCTGTAAAAGTGTAAACAGCAACAAAGTCAATAAACCCTCATTTGAGTGAAAATCTGTGTGGAAGTTGTTGTTAATGAATTTGCAAATTACAATTTTTTTAAAAAAAAATAGCGAAAGGCATGATGTAAATTAAGTACTGTGTGCCTGCGCCATACGAAGGCACACTATACACGGCTTCAAGCTTATGCTGAAGCCGCAAGTCAATAAAAAATATGGCGCACATGCCTGTAGTGTGCCACTGCATGGTACCACAAGCATGCACCCCATTGTTTTCAATGTGGTGTGAGCATACACAGAATTCTCCTTATGTGGGGGGATCCGGAACAGATCTCCCATGTAAGGGAAGAGCTCACTGCATATTAAAATGAAGAGATTAATAAATACGCCTGCAGATTTTCTCACCTTTTGTTCTGGTTTCTCAGCCTCCCGCCACCTCAGGAGGAAATCCTCCGCCAGGGCCACTGCCTGGGCACAGCTGTCCGGTTTCTGATCCCTGACCCAGCTCTGCATGGCGCCCGGAAGGATGCTGAGAAACTGCTCCAGGATCAGCAGCTCCAAAATTTCGTCCTTCGTGTGCCTCTCGACCTTCAGCCACTGGCGGCAAAGTTCCCGGAGTTGCCCATAGACACCTCTTGGCCCTTCTGTGTCTTGATAGCGCAGCTGCCTGAAGTGTTGGCGTTGCTTCTCCCTCATAGTGGCTTCTCCTTCCAAGATGGCTGTTTTCACTTTCCCGTAGTCCCCCCTATCTTGCAAACTGAGGGCATTGACAGCTTGTTCAGCCTCTCCGCTGAGGGCTGGCTGCAGAAAGGTCACCCACTTGTTCTGAGGCCACCGGCAAGCTGACGCCACTTGCTCGAAAGAGGCCAGGAAAACCTTTGCGTCATCCCACGGTGTTGGCTCTACAGACACCTGAGGGTCAGGAGCCTGTAGTGTCCTGAGGAACTCTTGCCACTGAGTTTCCCAAAGCTCCTGCAGACCCTCCACAGGCTCACGTTTTATGTGACGTGGAGGTGCCTGCACCATGGATCCTCCTGTGCCTCTCACATGTGCAATCTGTGGGCCTCTTGCCAGCCCTTCCGTTCTTTCCCACGCTTTAGAGCTTGCAGTGTCCTGTTCCTCCATTTCAAGCCTGAGGCTCTTTTCTTCCCCTGATGTCTTCCAGACTTGCCTTGGATTTGGTAGACCTTGCCACTCCTTCAAGGGAGCTTCCTCTAACGTTTGCCCAAGATATGTCAGAGAGAGATGTATTTCGATGTGACAATGGGCGAGTCCGTCAACGAACAACAGGGAGCAGCTGTGATGCTTTTGGCTTGAAAGAGCTGGGCTTTTACTATAAGTAAGCATCAAAGATAAAAAGAGAGGAGGCATGATAATGGTGGAATAATGGGCAAAAATGGTGCATTAAGAAGTGCTTGGTTCAAATCAGGTTGGGCTCAGTTTGAGGACAACAACATAATGGATCACCTTAGACAAGGCATCTTTGCTGTACAGGTTAAGTCTCCTTTCTTTAAAATGCTCGGGCCCAGAAGTGCTTCGGATTTTGGATTTCCCTCCCAGATTTTGGATTATTCACATATAAAGTGGTGGGCCCTTGGTATCCGCAGAGGTTTGTTCCAGGACCCCTCATAGATACCAAAATCTGTGGATGCTCAAGTCCCACTAAATACAATGGCATAGTCAAATGGTACCCCTTATATGAAATGGCAAAATCCAAGTTTGTTTTTTGGAATGTATATATTTTAAAAATATTTTCAAACCATGGATGCTTGAATGCATGGATAAAAAATCCGTGGATATTCATGTTTAGACTTGGATCCCATCTCCAAGATATCTCATTATGTACATCTTGGAGATGGGAGCCAAGTCTAAACATGAAATTCATTTATCTTTCCTATACACCTTATACACATAGCCTAAAGTTAAATGTATACACTATTTTTAATTACTGTGTGCATGAAACAAAGTTTGAGTACATTGGACCATCAAAAAGCAAAGGTGCCATTAGCTCAGGCACCCGTGTGGACAATTTTGGATTTTGGATTATTGAAGATATCATAACTCTGGAGAGGGGAGACTCTATCTGTAAATGAATAGTAAAGATGTCTTACTTAAAGAGTTGTTGGAAAGTTTACAGATACTGGATTTGAACAGCCCTAGTTTAATTCAGTTCTATTTTTGGCTTTCCAAGCCTAATGTAAGAACTTTGCTGACTCCTAGGTAACATATTTGGGGCAGATCCATCAGTTCATACTTGCGTTATTGTGACACCACCATGTATGTACACTGAGCCCTCCATATCTATGAATTCTGCATCTATGGATTCAACCAACCACAGTTTGAAATTTAAAACAAAATTAATCTAAAAAACAAAATACTGTGTTTAATGGGACTTGTGCATCCAAGGATTTTGGTATCTATGAGGGGTCCTAGAACCAAACCCCAGCAGATACCAAGGGCCCACTGTACAAAAGTGAGTGCTGAGGGATGATGCAAGTAGCAGTCTAATAAAATTGAGTTTCTTTTTAAAATAATAATAATAATAATAATAACAAGAACAATTTTGAAAATGGGGGAAGAGGAATTTAGAAGGCCATGTCAATGGTTACAATTGGCTTTTTTCGGCATTTTGTTATTTGTTAGCACCTTTGAGACCGAGGTGTAGTGGAGTCTCCCTTCTTGGAGGTCTTCAAACAGAGGCTGGATGGCCATCTGTCGACGATGCTTTGATCTGGATTTCCTGCATGGCAGGGGGTTGGACTGGATGGCCCTTGCGGTCTCTTCCAACTCTATGATTCTGTGGCCTGTTACAGACAGCCAAAATAAAGCTGCTTCGAGTCACAGTGGAGGTATGGTGTTTCAATGATGCATGCATCCTAAGAGTCCAGACGCTCGCACCAAAGCCACGCTCCAGAGCGTGGCTTTGGGTCGACTTCTGGACTCTTAGGATGCATGCATCATTGACACCATACCTCCACTGTGACTCGAAGCAGCTTTATTTTGGCTGTCTGTAACAGGCCTATGATTCTATGAAAAAGGAAGAAATTGGCAGCATGAACTGTCCTAGACTTCAGTCTACTTCCTCAGATGCCATATTATTATTATTATTATTATTATTATTATTATTATTCAAAGGTATTGCCATGTACATCTGTAAAATCAGTATGTAGAGAGATCTTGTAGCACCTTTGAGTCCAAATGAAAGAAAGAAATTGGAGCATGAGCTTTTTTTGACTTGAGCCTACTTCCTCAGATGAATTTGTTATTTGTTAGTTAAGAGTATGGAAATATATATATATATATATACACACACACACACACACACACATATAAACTGAGTTTCGATACACTATATTTCTCTCGTATAAAGTCCAGATGTCTTTCAATATGCCATTTATTTCTACTTCAGTTTCCAAAACCATCACTTGCCAGCTCTGCCCACTGAAAAGAAACTGCGCACTGATTTTTATTAAGGAACGTCAAATAATGCAGACTTGATTGGCTGGTTCCACAGGGTTTTGTTAAAACAGTTTTAAAGTTTTGCCCAACATTCTTAAAACTACTATATTTTTTAAAAATCATGCATGTATTTCATTCTGCTGCTCTATATTTTTTTCCTATGTATTGTAAAGGCCATGGGGTACAATAAAGTTGGTGACACACTGAAAAGGAAGAAGTCAAATTTTGCAAGTACACTGGTTTCCTTCTCTTTGCTCTCTTTCTCTTTCCAACTTTTCCTGGGTGCATTTCATTCTTTCTTCTCTACCTGCCCCCCAGATCTTTCCTAGATCTCCAGGACTTTCTTTCTCTGCATCACCTTGGAAGATATTTTTTTCCATGTCTTTTAAAAAACCCACCTTTCCTGCAATGGACTTTCCCTGTGGCCAGGACAGGGGCAGATCCTCCTTGGAGGTCCCAAAGGCTGAGAAAGCAGAGAGAAGAAATTCAAACAGTCAGATTCCCACCAGGAAGGGGAGGGGAAAGGGCTTCATATCACATACCTCTTCTCTCTCTCTCTCTCTCTCTCTCTCTCTCTGTCGCATTTCCCAGCTTCTCTAGAAAGGAGGGGGATTGGAAGGATTGCCTCCCAGTTTTCCTTTCTAGGACTCAGAGCCCAACTTGGTGGATTTAACCCATTTGGAGTCTGAGCCAGACCAGCAGTGCTTCTCAAGCTTTGCATCTGATTTGATTTCTTTTTATGGAGTATACTAACACCCAGCATCCACCAAACAGGGATACCTTTATGGGGCCAACCAAAATGCACAAAATACTTGTATGTGGATAGATCTTGTAGCATCTTTGAGACTCACTGAAGGAAAGAAGTTGCCAACTTGTTTCAGTGAATCTCAAAGGTGCTCCAAAGGCTACTGATTGTACAGACTAACATGGCTATACTTTTTAATAATAATAATAATAATAATAATTATTATTATAATATGCATCTGAGGAAGTAAACTGAAGTCTAGGAAAGCTCATGCTGCAAGTTTCTTTCTTTCAGTCAGTCTCAAAGAGGCTACAAGATCCCTCCACAGACTGAATCTACAGCATAACATGGCTATAGTTTTGAATAATAATAACAATAATAATATGCATCTGAGGAAGTAGATTGAAGTCTAGGAAAGCTCATGCTGCCAATTTTTTTCCTTCCAGTGCTACAAGATCTATGTACTGATTCTACAGACTAACATGGCTATACTATTTAATAATAATAATAATAATAATAATAATAATATGCATCTGAGGAAGTAGATTGAAGTCTAGGAAAGCGCATGCTGCCAATTTCCCTTATTTTTGTTGAGCTGTAAACCTGCCTTTGCACTTTCTGCCTTGACCTTCTTCGATAATCTTTACAAACCTTTTGATATATATGTTTTTTGCTAGTAGTATGATGTCATCTGCATATCTTAACTTGATGTTCTTTCCTCTGGTTTTCACACCTCCTTCCTCCGAGTCTAATCCTGCTTTCCATGTGATATTTTCTGCATACAAATTGAATATATAGGTTGATAAAAATTCAGCCTTGCATGACCTCCTTGCCAATCAGAAACCACTCTGTTTCTCCATATTCTGACAGTAGCCATTTGTCCGAAGTACAGATTATGCATCAGGACGACCTGTTGTCGCACACCCATTTCTATAAGAGTGATCCCTAGTTTTATGTTATTCCCATGACAATACTCAGTCTAAAGAAACCTGGAATTTGCAGTTCAGGAAGGTGCATTTAAAAATTTCAGTGAGAAAGCTCTCAGGATTCGCCAAACTACAAATCTCAGCATTTCACAGGATGTTGACATGGCCGTCAAAGTGGAATATAGCACTATAACAGTGTAATGGGATAAGGATATAAGTCTGATATTGTGGGAGTAAGTGTGTATGTGCCTTTATCCAAAGGAAGAGTTGTGTTAATCCGTTGCAGGACTGCAGTGCCTTCAAAACTTAGTGTTTACATTATTTTTATTATTTTATAAGTAGTTTGAGTGTTGGACTACGACTCTGAAGAACAGGGTTTGAATCTCTGCTCAGCCTTAGAAACCCACTGGGTGACCCTGGGCAGGTCACACTCTCTCAGCCTCAGAGGGTGGCCATGATAAACCCCCTCTGAAGAAACATGCCAAGAAAACCCTGCGATAGGCTCGCCTTAGGATCACCATATGTCAGAAAGCACTTGAAAGCACACACATACGTATACACACACAAAACACAATAAATTTAGTAACCAGCATGACACAGTGGTTTGAGAGCTGGACAATAGCTCTGGAGACCAGAGTTTGAATCCTAACTCAGCATGAAAAACTACTGGGTGATCTTGGGCAAGTCACACACTCTCAGCCTCAGAAAACCCTTGGATCACCTTAGGGTTGCCATAAGTCAGGAACGACTTGAAGGCCCTCAACAACAACAAACAGAAAAGTTGGACCTGACTGACTCAAAACCTTGCTATCGCATAGAGTTGGAAGGGAGCCCAAGGGCCATAGATCAATGACACACACAACATAGCTAAGGCATTTTCAAAAGTTGCCCATCCAATCTCTGTTGAAAGACCTCCAAAGAAGAAGACTCCACTATCCTCTGAGGTGGATGGTGGTGGTAGTGATTTATTTATTATATCCCGCTTTTTCCCCAAAGTTAGAAGAACTCAAAGCAGCTTGCAGTTTAAAATAAAATACTATTAAACGGATACAAAAAAGAATATTAACGTAGAATTAAATGATTACAATAGTAAAACACGATATTCATGAAAACAAAAAATTGCTGTTTAAAAAACAAACAAAATAAAAACACTTACAAAACATTCTCCTTCTAGGAGAGCATTGTTGTTGTTTCTGTTGTTTTATTCATTTCTATATCTCGCAAAACTACAAACCTCAAGAATGGGACTCAAGGCAGCTTGCAACGTATCTAAAGCAATACAGATTAAAAACTGTACAAACATTTTGGTAAAAGTAGAAATATAAAGTTATCTAAAAAGCACCTAAACAATTGATCAGGTTAATTTATTAAACATTAAAATTCATTAAAAGATTATGCAGACCATATAACATTTTAAAAGCACAGCACATCATTAAAAGCTCAACCCATTCAATTTCCAAAAGCCTGATGGCACCATCATGTTTTCAGCTGCTAGCAGAAGGAGAGCAAGGATGGGGCCATCCTGGTATCTTTGGAGAGGGACTTCCAGAACCCGGGAGCAGCCACCAAGAAGGCCCTCTCTCTTGTTCCCACCAAACTAGCCTGAGAATATAATGGGACGAAGAAAAAGGCCTCTCCAGATGATCTTAAAGCTCCAGTGGGTTCACAAAGGGAGATATGTTGCTTCAAATAATCTAGACCTAAGCCACATAGTCTTCTGGAGCTGAAGAAAGATGACACACATCTACCAACCAAGCAATTTCCCTTCTTAAATTCGGCATTAATCTTATGGCTGTCATGTACAGTGAGCCCTAAGTATCCTCTAGGGTTTGAATGAAAGACCCTCGGTGCATACCAAAATCCATGGGTGCTCAAGTCCCGTTAAATACTGTACAGTGGTGTAGTAAAATGGTGCCCCTATATAAAACAGCAAAATCAAGGTTGACTTTTTGAAATTCATTTATATACATTAATATTTTGAAGCCACGGATGCTTGAATTTGTGGATAAAGAATCTGTGGATACAGAGGGCCAATTATGGCTTCTTTAGTCCAAGAAATACTACAGTGGTATTAGAAGGAAGTAAATGAGAGCAGAGGGATAGGAAACTGGTGTCGTCAGTCTGGAGAAAGCTGCCCTGCAGAGTTTTGCAGAAGCGTATCTATCCAATGGAAAATTTGCCGCCTAGTAGAGCCTCCAGTGTAACCCCCCAATTCCTGGAAATTAAAAAGGGGATCCCCAAACAGAGAATAAGATCTCCCTGAAATCTGTAGGGTAAGGGTGGGCAAAGTGTGGTCCTAGCAGGGTGACTAGACATCCTCCTTTCCAAGGACAGGTCTTACATTTCAACCTTAGGTCCAAGAGGAATCTCAAAATGTCCTCCATTTTGAGCATGACTATAAGCATGAAATTACAGCCTTTATTTTATCTTACATTTTTTCTTGAATGTCTTGCATTTTGCAGTGCCTTGTCCTCCTTGGCAGTGAGAATATCTGGTCACTCTGGCTCCTTGGGCCACATGTGGCCCCTCCAAATATGTTTTTGTGGCCCTTGATACCTCCAGAATCCCCAAATTGCCCATTATCTGCCCAAAAAAGAGAGTAAAGCATTGTTCCTGGTGCTACAATTTACCTTTGAACAGGTTGCAAGGGCTCCTTACGCTGTTTAATTTCAAAAATGTACCCAAAATGTACAAAAATGGCTCAACTATTTTGGTTTTTTTGCTTTATTTTTGGTAATCCATACAGCCCTCAGAGCCCAGGCTCCATTGGGCTATAAAAGTGGACATGCTACAGTTGCCTGTCCTAGGGCTGTAATTCTCCATTTTGAGGCTAGTTAGGTTGGGTGGGAGGCTCAAAATAGCCTTTTAAAGAAAAATCCATAAAGGACCAGTTGCATCTGATTTTGAAATAAGGAGCAGGTGGGGGCCTGAGAAGTCAGGGTGGGTACAAAAATGAGGTGGGCCTTTCAGGCCTGGCTCAGCTGTCCACCCTGTTATTTGGGCATCCAAGAAGGATGCAGCATGTTGAGAGGCAACTTACTTGCGTCTGCTTCTGCAATCTACTGGTACTTTCTATTTCTCTGGACACTGGACTTATTTTGGTCTAAGAATACTATAAAAGCTCCATCTAAACTACAGCAGATCAGCAAGTCTAATAATTGAATGAGCAGTAAAAAGCACCCCCACCTACTCAAAGGGAAGCACCTAAGCCTTCATGGACCTACTGTGTATCATGCATCATCCTGTCAGTTGATGATCCTGCCAGTTGATGATCCTGGATCTCCTGCTCTCTACTCCCCACTGGCATAATTAGAAATTGCTGTCATCTCCCAGCATCTACCATGCCAAGTGACCACTTTATTCTACCTAATAATAGAATCCAAGAATCCATTCCAAATCCCTTTTGGCATGCAGGAAGACACCATCAAAGCACATCCAACAAATGGCCATCCAGCCTCTATTCCAGTGATCTCCAATCTCTGGTCCTCCAGATATTTTGGACTTCGGCTCCCAAAATTCCTAGCTGTTGTTTAACAGCTTCTGGGAGTTGAAGTCCAAAACAGCTGGGGAATCAAAGTTTGGGAACCACTGCTCTGTTCAAAAACCTCCAAAGGAGACTCCACCATTCTCTGAGGCAGCATATTCCACGGTCTAATATCTCTTTCCATAAGGAAGTTCTCCATAACGTTTTGATGGAATCTTTTTTACTATAGATTGAAACCATTGCTCCATGTCCTAGTCTCTGGCACAGCAGAAAACAAGCTTGCTCCATCCCCAATATGACAGCATTTAAAGATTTAAATATGGCTGTCATGTCACTCCTTAACCTTCTCTTCCCAAGGATAAACATACCCAGCTCCCAAAGCCACTCTTCACATGTCATGGTTTCCAGAGCTTTCACCATTTTGGTTACCCTCCTCCAGTCACGGTCCAGCTTCTCAACATCCTTTTTAAATTGTGGTGCCCAAAACTGGACACAGTATTCCAGGTGAGGCCTGACCAAAGCAGAATATAGTGGCACTATTACTTCCCTTGATCTAGACACTATACTCCTATTGATGCAGTCTAGAATCACACTGGCTTTTTTTAGCTGCTGCATCAAATTGTTAATTCATGTTCAGCCTGGGTTCCACTAAGCCTCCTAGATCCCTTTCGCATGTACTGCCATCAAGCTAGGTGTCAATCATCCTATACCTGTGCATTTCATTTTTACTACCCAAATATAGTATCCTACATTTCTCCCTGTTGAAATTCATTTTGTTCAACAGGGAAAATTGTAGGATACTACACATGGGCAGGAAAAACGAAATGCTGCCAAGCATGAATTGTGAAAGGTTTGGCCAGAGATCTACACTCCTACAGGGAGGATCCTGTGTGAAATGTCAGGAAGGCCTTAAACTGTGCTTGAAGCACTGCTGCCCAAAGTGACAAATTCATTCAGTCTAATGATAGCACCAGCATAAAATGCTGGAAGTTTTGGCTAGAGTCCAGTGTTACTCCTACAGTGAGGATCTTGAATGAATCCTCAGGTGGGCTTTAAGTTTTGAACTCTGGTTGAAACACTTCCCGCACTCGTTGCATCTGAACGGTTTTAGCCCCTTGTGGATCCTGACATGGGCAGTCAGACTGCCTTTAAGACCAAAGGTTTTCCCACAGTCTGAACATTTGAATGGTCTCTCCCCCGTGTGAGTCCGACGGTGCCTCATGAGATCCGAGTTCATGCTGAAAGACTTCCCACAGTCTGAACACTCGAAGGGCCTTTCCCCGGTGTGGATTCGGTTGTGCCTGATGAGGTCGTAGTTCATTCGGAAACATTTCCCGCAGTATGAGCATTCATACGGTTTCTCACCACGGTGGATCCTGTGATGTCTAAAGAGGCCATATTTGGTACTGAAATATTTGCCGCAGTCTAAACATCCATAAGGCTTCTCCCCTGTGTGGGTTTTGTGATGCCTAACAAGTTTGTCCTTCATTCGGAAGGACTTCCCACAGTCTGAGCATTTGAATGGTTTCTCTTCCACAAGGGGTCTCTTGCGGATCATGAGATTCAGACTCTGTTTGTATTTACTCAGGCTCCCCAGCCCTTCCCTGACTAAGAGTTCATTCAGTTTTTGGTGGTTCCCTCTGCTAGGAATTGATGAATCCATTCCTGGCTTCTGATTGCTTCTGGGTTTTCCCCATGTTCCATGCAAACCACAAGATACTTCTGCCTGATTGTGGTACACAACCTTATTCTCTGCGAGTTTTCCTTGTAATATCCCACAATCTTCTTGCTCTGGGCCTTCCTGCATGTGAGCTTTATCATTCTCCACACCGTGTTCATCTGAAGGAAGAAGGAAAAGTTAATAACATAAAACAAACCTGACACTGGAAGGATGCGTTAGTTTTTGGAAATAGAATTATTATTTTATCATTTATTGTATTTATACTCTGCCTTAGATAAATCGAAACAAGATTAACTTAAAATCTTATTTTACAAAAGTTGAAAAAGGAATAAATAACACTATTATTACACCAGTCAATACTCACCTATCAAACTTCCTTCACACTCCTCCTTCACCACATTCCAGATGTGCTTCTGTATATTCCCCAAAACATCTTTCCCGCCACTTGGGAAATTCACAAGCATCTCCTGGCAGAGTCCGGGACCCTGAAAGAGGAAGAACTATATCATGAACTTTTAAAAATTAAATGTACGGGCAACAGAAAGTGAAAGAAAAGGACAAAGATATTACTACATTTTCACAAAAGCAAGGAGAATAAAATTGCCCCAGGACTGTAAAATTGACATTTGGTTAGACAACAGGCTGCATGCCAGGATGTGAATTGCTGCAGCCCTCCTGATTCATTATTTAATTAAAAGATTTCTATATTATATCATACAATCTCAGGGCATGTCCAACAAAATTGGATCAACCAATTTAAAACTGTAAAACAATGAGAAACCATTTAAACAGACTGGATATATACTGAAGTAACAAAGGATAAACACACCAGAAACAGAGGGAGACAATAAGTACAAGTTACATATATCAGAGAGACTTAGAGAAGTCTAATACAGTTAAGAGATAGAACACATACGCACAATAACTTATACATATACAGTCCACCCTTGCCATACATGGGGGATCTGTTCTGGACCCCCAGTGCAAGGCAAAAAACGCAAGACCTCAAGTCCCATTTGTATGAATGGAGCATGCTCCTGCGCACCGTGGGCGCACACCCCATTAATTCTATGGGGCCTTGCCATCCGTGTGACTTTGAGTCTGCGTATGGCATGCCCATGTATAGCATGGGTGTGCTGTATACAAATACCTGACACAAAAGACTGATGTGAGAAAAAACAAAGTGGATATATATTGATATTATAAGCATTTTTGAATGCTGCATTTGTGAAGCTGAAATGTACCAGCTGTTAGTATGTATTGTATGAACCAGGAATTACTGTATTTTATTTATTAATAAAAATGAAAGTTTAACAACAACAACAACAACAACAACAATAATCCTACAAATCCCAGAATCCCATATCAGTGAGCCATAGTAATTGTCAAACCATGTTATTTCTGTAGTGTGGATGCAGCTTAAAAATAGAAATAGCAATAGCATTTACATTTCTATACTGCTTCATAGTGAATTCAGCACTCTCTAAGCAGTTTACAATCTGTACGCCAATTGCCCCCAACAAGCTGGGTACTCATTTTATCAACCTACGAAAGGATGGAAGGCCAAGGCCTGTTGCAGACGGGTCTTTGCTCTGTCCCCAGTACATACTAGGGGTTGGCCGAGGACGCAGCAGCCAATCAGGCCTCACCCCTAGTACGTACTGGGGCCATAAAAATGGCGGCGCCCTATACACAGGGCACTGCCATTTTGACGTGACGGATGCTTAGCATCCGCATGTCGCGGTTGTGACGCCGCAAGTGCGCCATTGGCGCCTTGCAGCATCACAACTGTGCCGCAAGAAGAACCTGCTTTTTGTGGGTTCTTTTTGCTGTGCGAGGGGGGGCGCGGTTTGTCCGCTGTGGCTCCCTCATGCAGCAAACATGGGCGCCGGCAGAGCACCCTTTTTGGGCACTCTGTAAAGCACCTATGTCAACCTTGGAGCCACGTGGGATCAAACTCACAACTTTGTGGTTGTAGTACTGGCATTGAACCACTGCGCCACCAGTGAGGAGGACAAAAATTAGCAAAATAGCAAAATGGTATTAGCTAAGAATGCCTAGAAGAGAAAAATACATGAGTTAGAGAACAGGACTGTCTGCATGATTGATAACAGAACAGGTCAGAGAGGTCTCCTCTTGGTATTCAAGATTGTTTATTGCTCTTAAGGGGTGCCTGAGTGTCTACTCTAACCAAAATAAGGAATGCCAGGCTGAGACAGTGATTGAAAACTGTCCTGATAAGAGATGTCAATAATGAGCCCACAAGGGTCTAAGACTGTATATGTTCTGTAGCCAATCACTAAAAAGAGGTGCGTATGTTTGTATCCTATGTATACAATATAATCAATGTATGACTTGCAAGTTCAATACAATCAGTGTATGGTTTCCAAGTTTTTTTCCAGGGCTCCCTCATAAAAATGCCAGGAACAAAACCAATCCCACCTGCTCTTCCCAACTACCAGCCTCCAGTTGTGCTGGCAGGAACCCCTCCACCAGGGCCACTGCTTGGGCACAGGTCTCAGGGCTTCCCTCCTTCACCCGGCCCTGGATCTCCCGGGGCAGGATGGTCAAGAACTGCTCCAGGATCACCAGCTCCAGGATCTCCTCTTTGGTGTGCCTCTCTGGCTTCAGCCACTGACGGCAAAGTTCCCGGAGCCGGATGCAAGCCACGTTGGGGCCCTCGACTTCACAATAGCGCAATTGCCTGAAGTGTCGGCGAAAGACCTCAGCGCTGAGGGGTTCTGCCATCTGTTCTTTCAGTTTCCCGGAGGGTCCTTTTTGTCTTGGATACAGCCTGCTAGGTGCAAGTTCAGCTCCCCTGTTGACATTACTCAGATACCAATCTCTGTCCTCCTTGGACCCCTCGTAAGGGGATGGGAAAGTCTCTGTACTCCCAGAGACAGCCATTTCTGGCAACTGTGGGTCCTGGGCGCCAGTGTGAGGGGACTCCATTGCCTTGAGGAAGGCTTGCCATTGGGCCTCCCAGACATGTTGTAATGCCTCCTGTCCAACAGATCCCACCTCAGCACTTGCAAGGAGAACTTTTTTCAACCCTTTGGGTCCCTTCTCTGATTTGGGATCCAATGTGTCCTTCTTCTCCGTTTTCATCCCCGGTTTAAATCCCTGCTCTAGAGAAGCCCGGAATTGGGAATCTGCGGATGAACACTCTTCCTCCATCTTTCTTGCCATCTCCTTTCTCATGGAGAAAGTTCAAACTCAGACCGGTCTCTCGGTTGTCTCTCTCAACAAATATGGCAGAAGCATTGGAGCCTGTTGTTAAAGCAACACACACCCAGAAAGAGAAACCAGATATTGACACAGCAATGGTTATGTGAAGGCAAAACAATTTCCAAATTGTTTTTTTCCCCCTAAGGGAAGAAAATAAGACAGGCAGAATTAGAACAGAGGAAAATGTACAGGGAACGACAGGCCACGATCTATAAACATATTTTTGCTATCAAAAAATGACTGGTATTTCTGAATATCTTAAGGAGGGTTGCCAGACTGAAAACTGGAGAGCACTAGTGTACCTTTAATGTTTATGTAGACGAAGTAGTTTCAGCATGCATTGCTTGTCATAAAGTAAGGTGACAGGCGACAATGTTGAAAGTGCCTCTTCTGCACAACCGTACAGCCCTCTCCTATTTTCATTCTAGTAAGCCTACTTTTAAGTGATGAACAGCTCTGTGGAACTCAAAAACTTGTACAGCTTGAACTGGTCCTAACAAAAAACTGTTGTTTTCCCCACAAATTATCCTGGCAATCAATCAATATATTTACAATTAATGATCAAAATATAAACCAAGTTTTAAAATTGTTATTTGTTAGGAATGTGAAGAGCAACTATGAAAGAACAAAAGATACTGAAGAGCAAAGACATATAACTGAGCACTAAAGTGAGAATAATCCAGGCCATTGTATTTCCCATAACTATGCATGGATGTGAGAGCTGGACAGTGAAGGAAGCAGATAAAAAGAAAATCATTTCATTCAGATGTGGAGAAGAGTGCTGAAAATACTGTGGACGATCAAAACGATAAACAAATGGGTCTTCGAACAGATTAATCCAGAAGTCTCCTTGGAAGCCAAGCTGAGCAAATTGAGCATCTGGTTGTGTGACATTTTTGTTATTGTTGTTACTGTCTTCAAATCGATCCTGACTCACGGCAACCCTGTGAATGAGACATCTCCAAGACTCCTGTCCTCTATTGCTCTGCTTAGGTCCTGCAAACTCATACTTGTGACCTCCTTAATAGAGTCCATCCATCATTTTGGAGTTTATCACATGAAGGAGATCAGGAGTTTATCCTGTGAATATCCTGGAAAAATCACGTAATTACGTCAAATGATTTCACACGATGTTGCACAAAACCTGCCATTAAAGTGGTCACAAAGAAGCATTAACACACATCTTTTTACTTTCAGGATTTCAGCAACAATGCATTTCCGATACTGCTTTATTTGCGCAATTGCGTGTGATAATCATTCGCGCAATTACTTGCCATTTTTGCTTTATTTGCGGGATGCTTTAAATACCCTTTAATCTATCTTTAATGTTGAAATTAGCCCCAGTGTGATAAAACTCTGTAGTCTTCCTCTCTGTGTACATCCATCCACCTTTCCTAGCATTTACTGACTTTTCCAGTTAGTCATGCCCAGAGTGACTAGACTTGGTCCTCCTTTTCCAGGACCAGCCTTCTGTCTAGGAGGAATTCTAAAATGTTCTCCACTTTGAGCATGATCGTGAAGCATGAATTTATATTTCTATGCGTCTTTTTAGGTTTTGTTTGGTAATGTCCTACATTTTTCTTGAATTGCTTCCCTTTTTAGTATGACTGGGAGGCATGAATTTACATTTCTAGCAGTGTTTTTAGCTTTTATTTGGTAACATCCTCCATTGAATGTCCTCCATTTTGCAATGCCTTGTCCTCCTTTGCAGTGAGGACATCTAGTCATCCTGGTCATGCCTTCTCATGCCGTGGCCAAAGTACAACAACCTCAACTTTATCAACTTGGCTTCTAGGGACATTTCAGATTTGATCTGTTCTTGGAACCAAGTGTTTGTCTTTTTGGCTGTCCATGGTGTCCTCAGCACTCTTCTCGAGGACTTCATCTCAAAGGGATTTATTTTCTTCCTATTTGCCTTCTTTGTCGTCCAGCTCTCACATCTGTACATGGTGATAGGGAATACAGTAGCTTGACCAATACTAACTTGCTCAGTTGTATATCTTTACTCTTTTAAGATCTTGTCTAGTTCTTTCATGGCTGCCTTTACCATTCCTAATCTTCTTCTGATCTGATGAAGAATCCAGCTGAGCTTCGAAAGCTTGCAACATGTAATTGTGCATTTTGGTTGGGCCCATAAAGGTCTCATTGTTTGGTGGGTTTTTGATTTGCTCTAGTCTACGGCCAACACGACTACTGAATGTTTTTTTGGATTTCAAGATAAAGCATTATAGCCGCAACAGGGGAATCCTAAGGAAGAGAGCCAGCAGACTGGGACCCTACTACTTGACGTTTTCCCCTCCAACAAAGGTAAAACAATTTTATTTTTCTAAAATTGGGACTGGAGACATGTTGGATTGCAAGGAAGCATCTTTTTCGTGTTGCAAAGGTATGCTAAATTTCCTGGACTTGGAGAATCTGCCAGTGAACACATGGCTAGAAGTAAGAGGTGCTAGCCTGTAAATAATACCCCTCCATACCATCTGAACTGAGAACAAAAAACAACAACATGCAGGCTTAGGAGTGACCTCTCCCATTTTTATTCTCCTGTATGATTTTTAACACGTTGCCTGATGAAGAAACAATGTCGTTGTGCATTTTGGTTGGTCAAATAAAGGTATCCTTGTTTGGTAGATTTTTTGATCTGATCTCATGACTGCAGTCCCCATTCTGATCAATGTCTGACTGTTTCGTTTTCCTTATTGTCTAGGCTGAATTTATGTAGTTCCTCCATAGTCGTTTTGTTTTGTTTATGTTCAGGAGCAACCTGAAAGGGAGAAGAACTCCCACTCGTTTCCAATCTGGCAACCCCAAGGCAGGCAACTTCCTCCATGCTCCTGACCCCAGTCTCTGCATCCATCCATCTAGCCCCTTGCCTCTTTGCAGGGGTTTCTTCCCCGTTCCTTGCACCCATGGATTGCCTCCCCTTCTCTCCAATCCTTTTAACTCACCAAGGCACCCTCTCTGCACCAAGGCAAATCATGCAGCCATGCCACTCTCCAGATGCATGGAAGAGACAGGCTTGCTTGCTAGCCACTTCTTTGAGCTCTTCCTCTCCTCCTTCCCTCTCCCTCTCGCTCTTCCTCTCGATGGTAGTGAAATCACCTCCTTTTGCCCCCTCCTCCAAATGCTTCTCTTCCTCTCTAGGAACCCAGTGGCAGATCTCTCTTTAACCCATTGAGAGCCCACTTCTCAGATTGCTTTGCTTTGCTCAAAGCTCCTATTTATTCCAATGTAGGGATGGCCAGAGACGTAGCCATAGATCACTGCCTGTTCCCCACCAAAAAAACAACAGCTCTGCTTCCCCCCCTTCATTAAATGTTCCTCCACTCCCCCAAATTTCTAGCATTGCAGTTGAGCATTTAGAAATACAGTATGCCAAGGGGATCTTCCAGAGTAGCTGAGTGAAAGACGTTGTAGCATAAGGAGGAAAAGCCACAATTATCATCATTATATTTATTTGTATCCACCACCACCCCATTGTAATATAATAGTTTGTGTGAATCCTGAAACAAAGATCTTAAAAGGAGGCACTAGATTGCCATTATTACAATTGGCATTATTATCATAATGGCAGTCCTGTGGCTCCTTTTAAGACCTTCTTTTCAGGGTGCATTTGCACTGTAAAACTTATGTAGTTTGACACCGCTTGAACTGCCTTGGCTCTGTCCTATGGAATCCTGGGATCTGTAGTTTTGTGCGGCACCAGCATTCTTTGACAGAGAAGGCAAAAAAGCTTGTAAAACCCCAGGATTCCATAGATGGTACTACTGCACTTAAAGTGGTGTCAAACTGCATTATTTCTACAGTGTAGACGCACTCACAATCACTGTATTCCATGCTAATAAGACCTCACTTGATGCCTCATTTTAAGGATATAGCAGTTGTCCACACAGGCCAATTATCCTATTCAGACAATGCAGCCAAAACCCCTGTGGGCAAAATCAAGCCTGAACCTAACAGACCTAGTGCTGAAGGCATGCCCATTGGACATGGTTGTCAAATGTAACCTAGGATCTACTGGTTAACCTTTAGCAATCTGCCATTTAGTAGTGGTATTACTCATTGTTGTGTGCCTTCAAATTATTTCTGACTTATGGTAACCCTAAGGTGAACCTATCCTGGCGTTTTATTGGCAAGTTTCTTCAAAGGGTGTTTGCTATTGTCATCCTCTGAAGCTGAGACAGTGTGACTTGCCCAAGGTAATCCAGTGGCTTTACGTGACCAAGCTGGCTCTATAAAACATGTGTCTGTGTGTTGTGTGCCTTCAAGTCATTTTTGACTTACGGTGACTCTAAAGTGAACCTATCATGGGGTTTTCCTGGCAAGATTTGCTCAGAGGAGGTTTACCATTGCCTTCTTCTGAGGCTGAGAGCATGTGACCTGCCTAAGGTCATCCAGTGGGTTTCATGGCAGAGCTGGGACTCGAACCCTGGTCTCCAGAGTCATAGCCCAACACTCAAACCATGCATCACACTATTATTTACTCAGTTGTTTTATATATATCCTACATTTCTTCCAGTGCAAAACCCAAGGCAGCTTACAACAAATAAAAAACAAAGTACAGCTGAAATGGCTTATGATGCACAATGGGGGAAAATTATTTTAATTGTTTTTAAATGTGTGTGGTAAAAATTTTAAACAATTTTACCTGTGAGCTGCCTGGGGTCCCTTTTTGGGAGAAAGGCGGCATAGAAATGAAACAACAACAACAACCTCTTGCTGCCTGGAGCATCAGGCAGAGTTGGGACATGCAGTTTGGCGTAGCTGTAGTCCAAAACATAAAATTTCTCCAAAATCTACTTAAATTATTAGAATTTAATTATTAAAAAGGGTTTAGCATTATGGACAGTTCCTTTAAAGTTCACACTAAAACCCAAAGCAGATTTCCCACACCATGGACGTGAAAGTCATGGTGGCATATAACTGGCTCAATAGACATAGGGCGAACACTGGCATCAAGGTTACTTCCTATCTCCAGAGAACCTTTTTGCAGCTCCACATATTACTTCCCTCTATAGGTCCCAAAACGTGCTCTTGATAATGAGAAATGACAGACAGGGTGGAGAAAATGTGACTTATTTCATCTTATTTTATCTTTCAAGACATATCTATGTAACAACGAGGCTTCGCTAACTGCAATACTGTGCTAACATACTCAACATTTAAAAATGCATTTTTTGTTCTTTAACTTCTGACAAAAAACACACACATTTGCTACAAACTGGCAACACAGGAACATTTAACTGAGAAAAATCCATCTCGCTGCTGATTCAGTGATATACTACACTACAATGTCTGGCGGGGGGCAGACAGTCCTTAGATTTCTTGATCTTCAACCTTCTGATTCCTTTTCTGAGCCCGTTTTCACAATAGACTTCATCAACAGATTTTATAACATGGAATAACGGTTAAATGATCACAGGATCTTGTTTCATTATCAATAAAATTTGATCCGCGAGTTATTAGATGAGAAGTGTTTCACGCTTTGACATTTTCCTCAAATAGAATTATGTTCTTATTCCAAATATTTCTATCATTTTCTCCTCAGTTGTTTTGTAAGAAGCAAGGGCTGCATCCGCACTGTTGGGAAGTGTAGTTTTGTGAGATACTTAGCCTTCTGTGAGAGTTCTAATGCCATAACAAACTAAATATCCCAGCATTCCACTGCATTGAGCCATGGCTGTTAAAGTGGCATCAAATTTCTGCAGTGCAGATGCAGCCAAGAACTGTGTTTCTATTAAAATCTATCCACAACAAGTACTGCATTGCTTCCTTAGTGTGAATTCTTTCATATTTAGTGGTTTATTCTGACTGAACCTCTTTCCACACTCCCAAGAATTTATAACTTGTGTCCCTTGTGTGTCTTTTTTTCATGTCTAGTAAGAGCTGACTTATAACTAAAGCTTTTTCCACACTCCAAACAATGGTATGGTTTTACTCCAGTGTGAATCGTTTGATGTTTAATCAGATTTCGCTTCCCGCTGAAGCTCTGTCCGCACTCCAGACATTTGAATGGTTTCTCTCCTGTGTGAGTTCTTTTATGGTCACTGAGATTTCCTCTCTGACTGAAATCCCTTCCACACTCCAGGCATTTATATGGTTTCTCCCCTGTGTGAATTCTTTGATGAGAAGTAAGAACTGACTTCTTGTTGAAGCTGTTCCCACACTCTAAGCACGTGTACGGTTTCTCCCCTGTGTGAATCCGCTGATGGCAACTGACACTTGATTTCTGACTGAAGCTCTTTCCACACTCCAAACATTTAAAGGGTTTCTCGCCAGTGTGAACAGTCTGATGGGAGAGAAGTTTTCTCTTTTCACTAAAGTTGCTCCCACACTCCAAGCACGTATAAGGTTTTTCCCCTGTGTGAATTCTCTGATGTTTAGTGAGGTCTGTATTCCGAATGAAACTCTTTCCACAGTCCAAGCATGGGTATGGTCGTTCCCCGGTGTGAATGCTCTGATGTTTAGCAAGATCTTTCTTTCCCCGGAAACTCTTACCACACTCCAGGCATTTATAGGGTTTCTCCCCTGTGTGAGTTCTTTGATGATAATTATGGTTTCCCTTTTGACTGAAGCTTTTTCCACACTCCAAGCATTGATAGGGTTTCTCCCCAGTGTGAATTCGCTGATGTCTGATAAGGTCTCTGTGCTGCCTGAAGGTCTTCTGACATTCCAAACATTTATATGGTCTTGCCTCTGCCTGGAGTCTTTGTTGTCTAGCGTGGTCTAGAATGAAGGCAAGAGGTTGAGAAATGCTGAGTAACTTAATTTTTGGAACATGAATTGGGGTGAAAGGACAATACCTAACCTACTTCAATGAGAGTCAGATCTACTTATTGTGTTTTGATAGCCTCTTCTGACTGGCATACTCTGATACCTTGCGTGATATACATGGAAACTAAATCAGAATGAATTTCATTGGGTTGGCTTGAGCCAGTTATTCAATCTGATCAAAAGCTATCCATGGTTTAGCAAGCGATCCAGAGAGAGAGTATGGTAACTAGTAAGTGAATGAAGGTAAGAGTATGTGGCATGTTTATATAGGAAAAGAGGGAGAAAGGTACAGAGGGCAAGAGAAGTAGAAGGAGGAAGTTGAAAGAAAGTGACAGAAAGAAGAGAAAGGTCAAAGGTAGGGTTATGGAGTTAAGGGAGTTAGAGGGAACTCTGGACTCAAGTTTTTCTTAACGTAGGATTGTGGGGTTTTTTTTAGGTTTGTTAAGTTTTGTTTTGCTTAGTCTATTTCTTTTCTGTTTTCAAGACATTATAAATAACAGTGGTTAGAAAGGATGAGTTGAAATTAAAAATTCATAGAAACAAGTTTGTTAGAGGAATATGCCTGACTTGTTTGTTCTTTTTCAATACTACTGTTGTTTTTAAATAACAATAATAACAATAACAGATTCCGTAATTAAAGATGTATTCAAACAAAATTTATAATAGGTTTAAGTGGGTATACATGTATATGATGCAAATATTTATATCTATGAGAACTTATTGTCTTGTTATTTGTGTGTTGATTTTTCTTCTTTCTTTCTTGTCTTGTTACCTTTTTTCTCTTTTTCAGTTTTGTTGTAAATGTACTGCTTGTTTATGCTTTCTCTATTATTAGTATTAGAGTGTATTATTTGTAATTATTATCAAATGTAACACACACATACACACACACACACACACACTATCCATGGTTTAGGACTCTTGTTAGAAGTGTGATTTATTTAATAATTTGAGTCGCAAATCAGCCACAACATTTTGAAATACAATTTTTGCTTCTGTTTATCTTCCTCATCCGTTTGTAGACATCAGGATTGTTATAGATCAGGGGTGGGCAACTTTGGAAAACCAAATCATCCTCTCAGGGGCCTTTGGATGGCCATGCTCTCACACTGCCCACTCCCATAAAAAGGCAAAACAAATTTTGCCCACAAATATATTTAAACAGCATCTAGAGACATGGAAGGATTTTCACCATGTTTTTGGGACCACCCTAAACCATGCAGGCCTAGGAGGCGGCTTTTTTTTAACAACGAAAAGTGAGTAGAAATCACTTTCTGTTCATCTTCTGTTTCAAAAAAGACTTACCAAGAAAGGCCACAATCCTAAAGGTCTCTATCATGATTTCTCTGTGCAAGGCTCTCTGGCCAAGATTCAGCATTGCCCATTCGTCCTTGGTGAAATACACCGCCACCTCTTCAAAGGTCACCAGGCCCTAGATGAAAAAGAAAGTGTGTCCTCCTCACTGAGAACTTAAACCTTGTCTATGTGCACCATCCAAAAGGACGGTTAAAGGGAGGTGGATGGGCATTACTCTGCAAGATCTAAATCAGAGGTGGGCACAGTGTGATCCCTGAAGCTCCCACCAGCCCCACAAAGCTCTCCAAGCCCTCAATTTGAAGGCAATATTTGCCCCAAAACAATGCAGAAAGTTCCCCCAAAGAGCACGAAAACATTCAAGCACATACCACATCATTCCCAATAGCACCCCAGAACTGTGTAGTCAGTCCCTCATATCCACATATTCTGCATCCACAGATTTAACTACCAATGGTTTGAAAATATTTTTAGAAAGATACAGTATACATTTCAGAAAGCAAACCTTGATTTGGCTATTTTATATAAGGGGCACTATTTCACTATGCCATTGTATTTAATAGGACGTGAGCATCCACGGCTTTTGATATTCATGGGGAGTCCTAGAACCAAACCCCAGCAGATACCATGGGCCCACTTTGGTGGAGTCTCCTTCTTTTGAGGTTTTTAAACAGAGGGTGGATGGCCATCTGTCAGAAGTGCTTTGATTGTGAATTCCTGCATGGCAAAATGGGATTGGACTGGATGGCCCTTGGAGTCTCTTCCAACTCTAGGATTCTACTATCTCCAAATACTTCTATATTCCTCTGCAGTCTGTCTCAAAATAGCAAGAGAAAATGTTGCGATTTCATCTCCTGTCATCATTTTGAGAGAGACTGGAGGGAAACAGGCACTTGGGCCTGCTCTGGGTTGTGCAGCCTATGGAGCAGGGCTGGAGAAGAAATGGTCCCCTGACTCCCATATTGTTGCCTTGTTATTGTTGATGTTGTGTGTCTTCAAGTCATTTCTGACTTATGGAGACCTTAAGGCAAATATGTCATAGGTTTTTCTTAGTAAGATTGGTTCAGAGGTTTTCCCTTCCCCTCCCTGAGGCTGAGAGAGTGTGACTTGGCCAAGGTCACCCAGTAGGTTTTCATGAGCTGGGAATTGAACTCTGGTCTCCAGAGTCGTAGTCCAACAATCAAACTACTATGCCATGCTGTTGCCTACTCCGATTTAAACATTTCATAGTTCTAATGGAGACAAGGCCTTTAACGGCATGGCTATATGCCACATCTAGGACTGGAATCAGCCCCTGAATGTCAGCTGAAGGGGAACAATAGCCTGTTTGTAGGCTTCCTAAGAAGCGCCATGTTGGCCAATGTGGGAAACAGGGTACTGGAGTAGATGAGCCTCTTCTGACCCAACAGCTTAACTTTCCCTAAAGCAAAGAGGCTGAGGTTGCTGTTTTGAGGGCAGAGGCACTCAGACTGCTACGTTGCCTGTCTTCCCAGTGAACCTTTTCCCCTACCTGATCTGCTTCTACTCCATCACAAAGTGGAGGAGATGACTGAGGACTTATGGTCAAGGCCATTCCAGCCCCTGCAAGAGACAAAGGTGGGAGGAGGTGAATAACCCGGGTTCATCTCAGTTCCATCCTACACTTCTTCCTAATTTGTTGTCGTTGCATGCCTTCGAGACAACTCCAGCCTAATCTGCACTGCAGAATGAATACAGTTTGACTCCTCTTTAACTTTCAAGGTCCAACGCTATGGAATCTTGAGATTTGTAGTTCTGTGAGGTATTTAGCTTTCTCTGTCAGAGAGCTCTGCTGCAACAACAAACTGCAAATCCAAGGATTCCACAGCATTGAGCCACGACAGTTAAAGCAGTGTCAAACTGCATTATTTTTGCAGTACAGATTAGACCTCCAATTTATGACCTAGGGCTTTTTTGGCAAGATTTATTCAGAGGTGGTTTGCTGCTGCCTTCATCTAAGGCTGTGAGAGCACTACCTGCCCACAGTCATCCAGTGTGTTTCTATGAATGAGTAGGAATTTGAGCCCTGTCGTCTCATAGTCTTAGTCCAGCATTCAAACAACTACAAATGTTAGTTCTCATGTGAACATAACACAGCATCGTATTTTCACGCAACAGGACTTTTTTCTGTAAACATACACAGAGAGCCAGCATGGTTCCAGAGACCAGGGTTCGTTTCCCCACTTGACCATAGAGACCCACTGGGTGATTTTGGAGAAATCACACTCTCTCAGCCTCAGAGGAATGCAAAGGCAAAGCATGCCAAGAAAACCCCCAAGAGTGATTTATCTTTGGGTCACCATAAGTCAGAAGTAACTTGAAGGCATGCAACAACACCAGGCATACATAGCATCACGCTCAAAGTGATGCTAATCAAAATGCACCCAAGTATTGTGAGATACAGTCTGCTTTATCTGCCTTTTTGTATGCTTACACCTCTTTTACATTTCACCTGGGGGTTGAAATCCCTTTTTGACCACAGACCAAAGGACTGAATTCCAAAGATAAAGCCTTCAAGAGTTGCCTGGAGAAGAGAAGACTGAGACGTGTTATGAACGCCGTATTTAAATATCTGGGAGGCTGGCACATAGGAGATGGAGTGAGTTTGTTTTCAGCTGCTCCAAAGAACAGGGCCTCTAGAACCAATGGATTCAAATAACAAGGTGGTTCTGAATAAATATTAGCAAGGGCATGCTGAGAATAAGAACTGTTCAGTAGTGGAGTGGACTATCTCAGAATGGATAGGCTCTTCCTCACTGACTGTTTACAAACAGGTTAGATCAGGAGTGAGCACAATGCAGTCCACACTTCTTAAAACACATTTTTAAAAAATCCAAAATGCCCCCCAAATGACCTCTATGGAGTATGGAGGGCATTTCCATCACCTTTCAAGGCTCCATAGGCACCCCAGGGGTCAAAAATGTCCTCTAGGGATCCAGAAAGTCTCCCAAATATGGTGATAATACTCCCCATGTCCCCTTGAGGGTGCTTAGGTGCATTTGGAGGCAAACAAATTTGGGGTATTTGGTGGGAGTAGGTGCACTAGGAGTGTGGCCCTCCAAGGTCTCTGGGGGGTGGGTAATGTGACCCCAGGTCTTCCACAATTCCCCATCCCCGAATTAGCTAGACACCCCTCAAGGGACCTCTAGTGTGGATTCCTGCACCGGTAGGCGACTAAGATCCATTCCAATGCTGCATCTTCACTGCAAAATTAATGCAGTTTGACACAACTTTAACAGCCATGGTTCCATTCTATGGAATCCTGGGATATGTTGTGGCTCCGGGGCTCTCTGACAGGGAAGGCTAAATATCTCCCCATACTACAAATCCCAGAATTCCATAGCATTGAGCCACAGCTGTTAAAGCGGTGTCAAACTGGATTATTTCTGCAGTGCAGATGCAACCCAGCTCTGTGTTTCGATCATTGGGTCCCAGTCTGTACTCCCCATACAGCTCTGGAGAACACAGAAACAACCCTTCAGAGAGGCCAATCGAGTTGCAATGTGTCTCTTTAACCAAAGAATACACCTTACCCTGCAAGGTGACACGCGTTTCCTCTGAGGCTATGTCAAGCTGAGCTGAGGCTGCAGGGAAAGCAGGACCCAGGTCTGCACACAAATCCTTGACCTAAAACAGGAATAAGGAACCAGTACATGGTGAAAGGATTAAAATGAGGAAAGAATGATGGAAATTAAAGCTTGCATGGAGTTGGTATGAGATATTCGTCCTCAGATGACATGCAGAAAAGGTTGGGCACTTGGAAGGTTTTCAGGATCTCCCCACTCACAGTCCAGACTCAGCATAGTCTGACCCATGGGCTATGTGTGGCCACTGGAGTCCACTTTGTGGCTCCCTCACCCCACTCTCCCCATTAAAAAAAAAAAAGTACAATTTTGAGGCAATTTTTGTCCCCAAGCCATGCAGACCCCCCCAAATGTTTGAAAACACACAAAAATATCCCCACCCTATCCTCACTAGGACCCCAGAAACTCGTACTATCCCCAAATACTTCCGTTTCCCCCTGCGGTTCTTCCCAAAATGGTGACAGGAAGAAACACAGGGAGTGCCACAATTTTGAGAGGGACTGCAGAGGCAAATGGAGGCTTGTTCTGACAGCTGCAGCTTGCAGGGGATCAGGGCTGGGGGCAGGCCCCTAGCTAGGCCTTTAGGGGCCCTGGGGCAGAAAGTCCATTCAGGGCCCCTATATTATTTCATGTTTGAACATACTTGTATGGTCATGTGTGTGTTTTGCTATACATTGACAGTTAGTGATGAAGGGAAAAGCAATAACATTATTAGTTCCTTCAAAGATTATTCAATATAGTGACAAAATGAATAATACTGTAATAACGCCTTATAAGCACAAACTGTAAACTGTTTTCAGTTTACTGTATTTTCAAATCTGAGCAATGTGTGGTTTAGTTTATGAATACACAACAAAATTACGTCTAAATGATGCAACTAAACTTTTGTTTTAATAACAGTTGATCAATTTATCTGTAAAAAGGGGATCGGTCGGGTGGGCAAGTCACACTCTCAGCCTCCAGGAAAGGCATAAAGCAAACTCTCTGAACAAACCAAGAAAACAACCCACTGGGCAAGTCACACACACTCAGCCTCAAGGAAAGACAAAAAGGGTGTGTGGGGAGCAACTTCTAGCCTAGGCCCTAGAGGGTATTTGGGGCCATTTGAATGCAATGTTTTTTATTACTACTACTATTATTATGTAGATGTGCAATGGAGGATGTGGCCCTCCAGGCTCTCCTAGGCCTCCCCTTGTTGCTTACCATTAAAATTAAAGCAAACAGTTTAAAACAATAAGGAACATTTTCTTTAAAAGCAACTCAGTTAAAGAACAGTCTTGCAAAACTGGTTCAGATCAGAGGTGGAACCAGATTAAGAAGTGCATTGTGAAGCCCTGGGAAGAAACCTGCCAAGGAAACTCCAGGATGAGGCTGGAGCTTCCCTTGGACTAGCCACACTCTCTCGGCCTCAGAGAATGGCCAGGACCATCCCCTCCCCAGAGAAAGGAAACAGCCCCTCCTGGGGGGGGGGGGCAAAAAATCCCCCTCCCCCTTTTTTTTCCAGGGTGAAGGAGAAAGACAATAGAAAGCAGGAAATGGCACCTTCTGGTTGCTCCTTGCCAGCCAGGCAAAAGATCAAAGGCACCTATTTGTTGCCCTAGCAACCCCTTTCTGGGCTCCCTCCTTCCAAGCCTCTGGAAGAGAGGAAAGAAAGAACGAACCTCACTGGCGACTTCCAAATTTCTTTGTCCCAGCAGCACACCTTTTTGGAGGACCGTGACCACAGCTTTCCAGCCCTAAAAGAAAACCCTCCTGCAAAAGCAGGCAGCCCAGCGAGCATTCCAGGCCACCAGGCAGCTGAGCCAAGTCACACTCTCTCAACCTCAAGGAAAGGCCAAGGCTGCCCTGAAGCCATGGCGGTAGCGCCTCCTTCCTCCCAGCCCCCCAGAGGCCTACCTACCAGGCCTGCTGGGCTTCCTGCTGCCCACCATGGGACCCAAACCCAACCTGAAGCAGCAGCAGCAGCAGCAGCAGCAGGCCCAACCCCTGGCCCCAGTGAGGCCTACCTGTGCTGGCTGTTGTCGTGGTCGTCAGATCTCTCCCTCTGCAGCCAGCCTGCTCGCCTTCTCTGTCTGCCACGTGCAAGGGCTGAGCGCGCAAGGCGGACTCAGGTTTGAGTACAAAAGCTCCTCCTCTCCAGAGCCTACCTAGCCAGCAGCCAATGGGGATGGAGGAGCTGGAAGAACCCGCCCCCTCTCTGCAGGTTGGAGGCATAATTATCAAATTCGCAGATGACACCAAATTAGGAGGAATAGCTAATACTCCAGAGGCCAGGATCAAGATTCAAAATGACCTGAATAGACTAGAAAGCTGGGCCAAAGCTAACAGAATGAACTTCAACAGGGAGAAATGTAAGGTACTGCACTTAGGGCGGAAAAATGAAATGCACAGATATAGGATGGGTGACACCTGGCTGAATGAAACTACGTGTGAAAGGGATCTGGGAGTCCAAGTAGACCACAAGTTGAACAGTGTGATGCGGCAGCTAATAAGGCCAATGCTATTCTAGCCTGCATCAATAAAAGTATAGTGTCTAGATCAAGAGAAGTAATAGTGCCACTCTATTCTGCTTAGATTAGACCTCACCTGGAATATTGTTTCCAGTTCTGGGCGCCACAATTCAAAAAGGACATTGAGAAACTGGAGCATGTCCAAAGGAGGGCGACTAAATGGTGAAAGGTCTGGAAACCATGTCCTATGAGGAACGACTCAGGGAACTGGGGATGTTTAGCCTGGAGAAGAGAAGGTTAAGAGGTGATATGATAGCCCTGTTTAAATAGTTGAAGGGGTGTCATATTGAGGAAGGAGCTAGCTTGTTTTCTGCTGCTCCAGAGACTAGGACCCAATGGAGCAATGGATGCAAGCTCCAGGAAAAGAGATTCCAGCTCAACATTAGGAGGAACTTCCTGACAGTAAGGGCTGTTTGACAGTGGAACAGACTCCTTCCTTGGAGTGTAGTGGAGTCTCCCTCCTTAGAGGTCTTAAAACAGAGGCTGGATGGCCATCTGTCGGGGATGCTTTGATTGTGATTTCCTGCATGGCAGAAGGGGGTTGGACTGGATGGCCCTTGCAGTCTCTTCCAACTCTATGATTCTATGAAGCTGAAAGAGTGTGACTTGCCCAAGGTCACCCAGTGGGTTTTTATGCTCAAGCAAGGATTTGAACCCTGGTCTCTTAACTCAAAATCCAATGTTCAAACCACTACACCAAGCTGGCCCTCCATATCACATGGTAAGTATCACCACTATTTTACAAGTACAGTTGTCCCTCCACATTTGCAGCTTTGACTTTTTCAGATTTGATTATTTGTGGCCTTGATTACTACATTCTCCTTAGGAATCTCTAGGTTCAACAGAGCAGTGACTCTACCATAAGTTGACATAGAGTTGCATTGGAGAACCTAGAACTTCCTAGAGAAAACACTTCTCTATGCATTTGTAGATCTTCCAGCATGATTCTATGATCAGTCTCTGGCAGATGTTGATCATAGAGTTGTCCTAGAGGACCTGGAGGTTCTTAGAGAAGTGTTCTCTTAGGTAAAAAAAGAACAGTTTTTTTAATTTGTGGTTTTTCCACATTCATGGGGGTCCTACACCACTATTTCCAGTGAATATGGAGGAACAGTTTTAAAGCCATGTGTGATAACCTCCTAAGGCAGTGATTCCCAAACTTTAGTTCTCCAGGTGTTTTGGACTTCAATTACCAGAACCTGCCCAAAAGTCAGGAATTCTGGGAGCTGACGTCCTAAGCATCTGGAGGACCAAAGGTTGGGAATCAGTGTTCTAAAGGGATCCTCTCACCTGCCGCTGTTCCTCCTCCCTCTTCTCCTCCGCCTGACTCAGGAGGAAGCCCTCGGCCAGGGCCACCGCCTGGGAGCTGGTCTCCGCTCCACACTCTCTCAGCCAGCTGGACATTTCCAAGGGAAGGATGGCCAAGAACTGCTCCAGGATCACCAGGTCCAAGATCTGGGTTTTTGTGTGCTGCTCCGGTTTCAGCCACTGACGGCAAAGACCATGCAGCTTCTTGCAAACCTCTCGGGGTCCTTCAGCCTCCTGGTAGTGGAGCTGTCTGAAACGCTGCACATCTAAACCTGGAATGGATCCAGCCAGGATCTTCTCCACTAACTCTTCCCAGAGTCGGCCACTGTTTCCCATACTGACATCAGGGTCTCTTCCTCTTTCTGGTCCAAATGAGTCTTGCTCATCCATTTTTGAGTTTTGTTTTCCCAGTGCTAAAAGGAACGAATCCTCCTCTGTAGTTCTTCTTCTTCTTCTTCTTAACTGACAATGCAGCTGAAGCTCTACAAAACCAATACATTGTTCTATTAAATAATTATTGCATGGTTAGAACGCTGGCTATTAACCTTTTTCTCATTTAAAAGTTAATGCATTAATCATCTAAATCTATTTATATATAAAACTTCATCCCCCACTAGTAGTTTTGTGAGGCACTAGCACCCTTTGGCCTAACCCTTTGGCAGAGGTTAAAGTCCTGGTAAAACTACAGATCCCAGGATTCCATAGAATGGAGATACAGCACTTCAAGTGCTGTCAAATTGCATTAATTCTGCAGTGTGGGCTGCATCTACACTGTAGAAATAATGCAGTTTGACCCCCACTTTAACTGCCATCATCCCATCCTACTACATAATCCCTAGGATTTGTAGTTTGGTGAGGCTCCAAGACTCTTGGGCAGGCAGAGAAAGCTAAAGACCTGCAACAAACTACAAATCCAAGATACAATAAATTGGAATTTACAGCACTTCAGGTGAAGTCAAATTACATTAATTCTGCAGTATGCTAAAGGTCTTATAAACTATAGATCCCAGGAATCCATGGGATGGAACCATGGCAGTTAAAAAGTTGCTGCAAAACGGCATCCATTTACAAATACCTGTCAAACAAAAATCCCAGCATCCCACAGGTTGGAGCCATGGCAGTTAAGTATGCCAACTGCATTCAATCTCAGCATGCTAAAAGAGCCTGGTCAAACACAAATCCCAAGATGTACTCCATAGGAGGGAGCCATGGCAGTAAAGTGTTTTAGAACTGCATTATTCCTACAGTGCAGATGCACCTTTTACAATTCTTCTCCAGTACTGTAAATCAAACCCTCTCTTCACTGACTCCCCAAAATAATGCATTTGTTTTAACACCCCCTAGGGATGTATTCCCTTCCAACCTGGGGCCTCCCTCCATGGCTCCCACTTTCTCATTCCCCCGAAAACCAAGGTTCCCTGCTCACCAAGAAAACCCCATCAGACCAAGGAGCCTAGCAGCACTCACAGGCGCTGGGTCCTCCAAGCTCTCCCTCAGCCCCGCCCTCAGAAGCACTAGGACTGAGGACGCTCTGGACGCGGAACCCACTGCTCCCTCCATTGGTTAGCTAGCTAGTCAAGCCAGCCCCCCCGCTTTTCCGTCCTCTCTAGGAAGGCGGCTCGCTACCTTAACTCATTCAGGGCCAGAGAGAAGCCTCCTCCCTTTGTTTCTGTGTCTGGGCTTGAAGGCTAGTTCTACCAATAAAGTAGGGTAGGGTTGCTATTCTACACTATACTATAGTATAGAATATTATAGTAATAGATTAATAGTATTTATAATTATATTATATAATTTATATATATTATATTATTATACTTATATATATATAATTTATATTATATTATTGTAATAATAAATTATATTAATATAGAATATATAACATATATATAATAATACAAATATTATATATATTTTTATATATCTTATTATTATAATATAATGTAAAATATATAATATAATAATATATTATCATAATTATAATATATTATACATTATTTAATAATATATTATAATATAATATAACAATATTATATTACTAGCAGTACCTGGCACGACATGTGCTGTGGCCCAGTCTAGTTAAATGGAAAGGAAAGGAAAGAGAAGCACACGTTCTGAAATATTTAAGTCACAATGCTTGTGGGTTATACATATTTTTTGTTGTTCCATTGTTTTTGTAGATATGGAGATTGCATGTGAGAAGCAATCCGGACAGACCTCAGGGACAGGCAGGGGACCCAGAGAGCTCCACCAAAGGGAACAGACCGCTGCTAAGCTCAGAGGAGGCGAGTGGTTGTCATTGGGGACTCATTGCTGGAGGCACTGAAGCAGTGGTTTTGTGGGCCTGACAAGATTCCGGGAGGTGTGCTGTCCCCCTGGGGCAAAGATCCGTGATGTGACAGAGAGGCTGACAGACTTGCCAAGCCTACTGACCGTTACCCTTTCTTTTGGTTCATGTGGGAACCAATGATACTGCAAGGCACAGCCTCAAATACATAAGGATTATGAGGCTTTAGGTAGGAAGTAAAGAGGTGGATGCCAGGTTGTCATCTCCTCTCTTCCCAGTCGAAGGACACGGTCAAGAAGGGAGAGGAAAATAGCGGATTGAACAACTGTCTTCGCAGATGGTGCCGCCAAGAAGATTTGGATTCTTGGATCATGGGCTGCGGTTCCATGAGGAGAGGGACTTCTGGAAGGGATGGGTTGCATCTCACAGCCAATTGGCAAAAACATTTTCCAATAGCCTCAAGAATTTATCAGGAGGGCTTAAAACTGAGATGTAGGGGAGGGAGACAGTTTCTGGAAGGCAAAAAGGCTGGGGAATAGTCAAACTGACGAGAGGGAACAAGACAAACAGTGCAAAGACCAACAGTGGGAGGAAAAAGAACTTGCACAGGCGCAAGTAAAGGAACACATGGTCTTAGATGCCTCTACACTATGCAAGAGCAGGGAATAAGCAAGATGACTCGACTCCTAGCACAACAAAGCAATACAGTGGTGCCTGGTTACAAAATAATTGTCCGTGAACGAAAAGCCTGTAAGCCGAACATAGGCGCTAATGGGAAAAAGCCGGTTGCCGGTATTAAATACGTACCGGATTTTTGAACCGAAAAACTTTCGTAACGAAAACAATAAATCTAGGATTTTTGTATTGAAAATTCAACCTGGTATTCGTATATCCATAATGTATGATATAATAGGCATCACTGAAAACCTGGTGGGATGAGTCCATGATTGGAATGTGGAAATAGGGGGTATAACCTTCAAAGAAACAGGCCAAACAGGAAAAGAGGAGGAATGCCTTATATGTGAGGACATTTACACCTGTGAAGAGATCCAGACATCAACACTGGAAGCCAATGTGAGAGCATCTGGATAAAAATTAAAGGGCAGGAAATAACAAGGATGATGGTGGGAGTCTACTACAGACCCCAAGTCAGACAGAGGAATGGGATGATCCTTTCTAGAACAGATGACCACACACTCGAAAGGAGAGATGTAGTAGTGATGGGCGACTTCAACTATCCTGATATTGCTGGAAGTCAAACTCAGCAAAATCCTCAAGGTCTAGCAATTCCTCACTTGCCTGAAGAACATTTCATGTCAAAAAGTGGAAGAGGCAACAAGGGTTCAACATCTAGATCTGATCCAACCAACAAGGTTGACTTGGTTAAGGTGGTGCAAGTGGTGGGATCCTTAGGTGGAAGTGACCATGTTCTCCTGGAGTTGTTAAGAATGGAAAAGAGAAGCCAGGCATAGTCAGACACGCATTCTAGACTTTAGGAGAGCGGATTTCAGTAAACTTAGAGAAGTATTGAGGGGGATCCATGGTAAACAATACTAAAAGAGAAGGGAGCTCAAGATGGATGGGAGTTTCTTAAAAGGGAGATTCTGAAGCCACAATTTCAAACAGTCCAATGACGAAGAAAAATGGGAGATGTCTCAAGAAACCGGATGGATGATAAAGAACTTTCAACTGAGCTAAGATAAAAGGGACATGTATAAGAAAGGAAAAGGGGGAAATCACAAAGAGGAATTAAAAAAAATAGCGAGCCTGTGTAGGGGTAAAGTCAGAAAGCCAAAGCACAGAATGACTCAGGTTGCTAGAGAGTTAAAACAACAAAAAGGGCTTTTTTGGACTCCACACAAAAAGAAGAAGAAGGAAACGGTAGGGCCACTGCGTGCAGAAGATGGCAAAATGCTAACAGAAGACAGAGAAAAGAAAGAATTACTCAACACCTTTTTTGCCTCAGTCTTCCAGAAAAGGCAAAGGGCACTCAACCTGAGGAAATGGAGCAGAGGACAAGAAAAGAGGAATTCAGCACAGAATAAGCAAAGAGATAGTAGAATAATACTTGTTAATCTAAATGAATTTAATAAGTCCCAGGACCAGATGAACTACATCCAAGGGACTAAAAGAACTGGTAAATGTAATATCGGAGCCATGGCAATAATCTTTGAAATCCTGGAGAACAGGAGAAATCCCAGCAGATGGCGGAGGCAAAAGTTTCTCCCATCTGCAAAAAAGGAAAAAAGAGGATCCCAACAATTATCGTCCAGTTAGTCTGACATCGATACTAGGAAAGATTCTAGAGCGATAATTAAACAAAGAGTCGTGAACATCTAGAAAGCAATGCCAATAATCACAAAAAGTCAACAGGGTTTCAGAGAACAAAGTCATGCAAGACAAACCTGATCTCTTTTTTTTGATAAAATTACCAACTTTAGATGAAGGAATGCGTGGATCAGTATTCTTGATTTCAGTAAGCTTTGACAAAGTTCCCAATGATATTCTTGCAAACAAGCTTGTAAAATGTGGGCTAGACAAAGGTAACTGTTACATGGATTGTAATTGGTTACTGGCCGAACCCAAAGGGTGCTCCTTTTCATCCTGGAGAGAAGTGACCAGTGGATCCCACAGGGCTCTGTCCTGGGGCCAGTGATATTCAACATCTTATCAATGACTTGGAGGACAATATTGGGGCATATTATCAAATTTGAAGATGACAAAACAATTAGGAGAAGTAAAAACCCAAGAGGACAGGATCAAGATACAAAGACCTGAACAGAAGGAAACTGGGCCATAGCTAACAAAATGAAATTCAACACGGAGAAATGTAAGGTACTGCACTTAGGGCGGAAAAACGAAAAGCACAGATATGGATGGAGGACACCTGGCTGAATGAAACTACGTGTGAAAGGGATCTAGGAGTCCAAGTAGACCACACATTGAACATGAGTCAACAATGCAATGCGGCAGCTAACAGGCCAATGCGATTTTAGGCATCAATAGAAGTTATAGTTGCAGATCAAGGGAAGTCATAGTGCCACTATATTCTGCTCTGCTCAGGCCCCACCTGGAATATGTGTCCAGTTCTGGGCACCACAATCAAAAAGGACATTGAGAAACTGAAGCGTGTCCAAAGGAGGGCGACTAAAATGGTGAAAGGTCGGAACCATGCCCTATGAGGAACGACTTAGGGACTGGGTAGTTTAGCCTGGAGAAAAGAAGGTTAAGAGTTGATATGATAGCCCTGTTTAAATATGAAGGGATGTCATGTTGAGGAGGGAGCAAGCGTTTTCTGCTGCTCCAGAACGAGGACCGGAGCAATGGTTGCAAGCTCCAGGAAAAGAGATTCCACCTCAACATTAGGAGGAACTTCCTGACAGTAAGGGCTGTTCGACAGCGGAACAAACCCCCCGGAGTGTAGTGGAGTCTCCTTCCTGGAGGGTCTAAACGGAGGCTGTATGGCCATCTGTCGGGTTGCTTTGATGTGATTTCCTGCATGGCAGGGGATTGGACTGGATGCCCTGTGGTCTCTTCCAACTCTAGACAATTCTATGATCTATGATTCTTTATCCCATCTCAAGGAGAAGGCACCACAAATGGAGGATGTTCCAGAAAAAGAATGGAGGACTGTACAAAATAAAAACTCAAAACACGTATATAAATGAAACTTCGTGCTATTTAAGTCATGCTCAGAAGGAGACATTATGAAATTCCTCATGGGCAGAAGGTGGAAAGAAGGACATGCCCTGGAAAAGTAGGAGCCTGGTCCAATGCCATTCTCATTCAGGAACTCTCAGCAAAGCACTCCTGAAGATGGCCATCCAGCTTTATTTAAAAACCTCCAAAGAAGGAGACCCCACCACCAATCCAAGGAGTGTCTTCCACTGTTGACAGCCCTTACTCTCAGGACATTCCCCTAATGTTGAGCTGAATTTTCTCTTCCTGGAGCTTGCATCCTTGTTCCTTGTCCTATTCTCTGAGGCAGCAGAACAAAGCTTGTTTCATCCCAGTATGACACTGCTTCAAATACTTAAAACGCTATCATATCACCTCTGAGCCTTCTCTTCTCCAGGCTAAACATCCCCAGCTCCCTCAGTCATTCCTGACAGGGCTTGCTGGCGTCTGGCCTTTCACCATTTTGGTTGCCTATATTCTAGCTTGTCAATTTTTTCCATTCCGCATCACAGGAACTCTCCAAGGACCTTTCCACACAGGCACAGAAGTAGGGGCAGTTCGCATTGGCTGATGCGTATCGCGTCATTTGCATCATTCATTCACACTTGCGCTCTCTGAATACGCTTTGCCGATTCGTATTCCATGTCATATCGCATCGTTCATTCACACCTGGGCGGCCTTCCGATTGAGGTTTTGTGAATCGGCAATGCGCATTCAGGCAAAGTGAGGCAAGTGCAGATTGGATAACGACACCGGCCCAATACAATGGTATTGGCCGATGCGCATTGGCAGCTTTGCGCATGCTCTGTGGGGCTCTGAACGGGGGAAATTTTTAACTTGCGGGGTGAAGAATGAGGTCACTGTTTAGCGCATAATATCGCGAGAATTGCTGCCTTTAGCAACTTACAAAAGGGGTATGCACCATCTGTATATATGTGTGTGTGTGTGTGTGTGTGTGTGTGTGTGTGTGTGTTGCACACATAAATACATACATACATACTTATATATATATACCCATAGTGGTACAGCCAAAAGTGAGATGCCTTTTTTTATGTGTACACCACATTTATCTGTATGAGTGTTTATATATATGCTTTTCTTTCAACATTTACATGAAACCGCTGGGAGAGATCATCGGAGACATGGGGCGCGGGGTTATCAGTACGCGATGACACCCAAATAGTCTTCCATGTCTCCGACTGATGCAGTGACTGAGGATGGGCTCTCTCCTCTCGTGGCCTGTCTGGAGCCGGTAATGGACTGAGAGGGAAAACCGACTCAGTCTGAATCCAAGAAACGGAGATGCTTGTGACAGGTTCCCCCGGCCCAGGGATGGAGGTGGTTTCCACCTGTCCTGAACGGGATCACGCTTCCCGTGAAGGACTCCGTGCGCAGTCGGGGGGTGCTCCTTGATTCGTCCCTCCACCTTACAGCTCAGGTGGATGCAACGGTCAGGGCACCTGTTATCAGCTTCGGCTGATTCGCTAGCTGGGTCCCTTCCTGGACGGGGGCACTTGAAATGGTAGACATGCTCTGGTAACCTCTCGTTTGGACTTCTGCAATGTGCACTACATGGGGCAGCCCTTGTACCATACCGGAAGCTACAATTAGTACAAGAATATGAAGCCAGACTGGTTACTGGCATATCCAGAGCCAGCCATATAACACCAGTGCTCAAGGATCTGCACTGGCTGCCTATTTGCTTCCGGGCGCAATACAAGTGCTGGTTATTACCTATAAAGCCCTAAATGGCTTGGGCCCAGGATACCTGGAGGACCGCCTCTCCCCAACAATCCCCGCCCCGCACTCTCAGAACATCTGGGCAGCAGTTATGAGGGTCCCAGGGGCCAGGCTAGCCTCCACGTCTAGGAGAGCTTTCACCATCTGGCCCCGACCCTCTGGAATTCTCTGCCCATCGAGCTCCGCTCGGCACCCCTCCCTGGCCCAGTTTAAAAAGGGCTTAAAACGTTTTGTTCAAATCAGCATTCCCTGGCACAGGCCCAATTAGTTCTCCCCCCCCCCCCCCATGCCAGCAGTGGCAAGCTGGCTAGACTGTTTTTAATAGTTGTAATTTTTAATTGTAATGTATGTGTATGTTATTTTGTTATGGATGTTTTTATAATGCTGTACACCGCCCTGATTATATAGAAGGGTGGTATAGAAAAAAAAAAATAATATATTTTATTTATTATTTACACACAACACACACACACATACAAAAACAACACATGCCACAGCCAAAAGTGTGATGCCGATTATATGTGTACACACACATTGTCTGCTTGAGTTGTTATATATAATGTGGTGTGTGTGTGTGATGAACACACACACAGCTGTGTGTGTGTGTGTGTGTGTATATACATACATATACATACACACACATACCACACAAACACACACACACAAACTGTGGAGCAGCCGAAAGTGAATGCTGCAGATATGCTTACATACACACACATCTTTGTGTGTGTGTGTGTGTATACATACATATATATATATACATACCACACACATATACACACACACAAACTGTGGAGCAGCCGAAAGTGAATGCTGCATGTATATGCTTACACACAATCTTTGTGTGTATGTTGTGTGTGATATACAACACACACACACACATACATATACATTCCCCCCCCCGACACAAAAGGTTTCTCTTTATCTCATTCAGTGGAAAAATCGCTCCCCAGCCCCGGCGTTTGTCCTGAAAGGGAAAAGGGCCCAACGGAAGGAGATGGGGGAAATTCAAGAGCA
>NC_056523.1:9943063-9959102 GCF_019175285.1 Sceloporus undulatus
GGAGAAGAGAAGGTTAAGAGGTGATATGATAGCCTTGTTTAAGTGTTTGAAGGGGTGTCACATTGAGGATGGAGCAAGCTTGTTTTCTGATACTCCAGAGAACAGGACCCGGAGCAATGGATGCAAGTTACAGGAAAAGAGATTCCTCCTCAACATTAGGAGGAACTTCCTGACAGAAAGAGCTGTCTAACAGTGGAAGACACTCCCTCAGAGAGTGGTGGAATCTCCTTCCTTGGAGGTCTTTAAACAGAGGCTGTGTGGCCATCAGTCGCCAGATGCTCTGACTGAGGGTTGGACTGGTTGGCCTTTCTGGTCTCTTCTAACTCTATGATTCCATGATTCTATGAATCCATGAATGATCAAATCCGAAAAAGCCAAAACCACAAATGTGGGGGCCTTAGCTTTACAGCACCCGGTATTCAATGACAAACTCCTATCCAAGTACTAACCAGGGCAGACCCTGCTTAGCTTCCAAGTTCAGATGGGGTTCTGGACCGCCTTACAAATCCTGATGGACATCAGCCATCACTGGTACTCATCACATTCAGTTCCTTGTTGCCTGTGGCTGCCCGCCAGTACTTATGTACACAAAACTGCTCTAGGAGTGTCCCTACTTTAGTAATATTTGTACAAAACACAAGATCATGGGTTTAAAGGCTTTGCTTAGTGCCTTAAGTGGTGCAGATGGAATTTCAGTGGGAACTGAGGTGTTTTTTTTAAAAAGTAATCTCTTATTTAAAACTGAATATAAAATACATTTAATGATACGAAAAGCTTGCAACTTAACTAAAACATTGAAAAATATTAACGTTGTGCACTGTGTATGTATGTATGTATGTAAGTTGAATCTGGTAATCAGAAGAAACTGGGCGAAAAACTTTGATAAGGTTGTTTTAGGGTCGCCATAGATCGGAAATGACTTGAAGGCACACAACACACAGTTCAACCAGGAATAACTAGGAATGGGCAAGGCGGATATGAAAGAACTAGACAAATTTAGAAAGAGTAAAGATATACAAATGAATACTGAAGTCAGAATTGTCCAATCCATGGTATTCCCTATCAGCATGAATGGATGTGGGAGCTGGACAGTTAATAAAGCGGCTAAAAAGAAAATTAGCTGATTTGAGATGTGGGGCTGGAAAAGAGTGCTGAGAATACCATGGATGGTCAAGAAGACAAACAAATGGGCCCTTGAACAGATCAAGACTGAACTCTCCCTGGAAGCCAAGATGACCTGTCATACTTTGGCCACATCATGAGAAGGTATGAACCATTAGAAAACACAATAATGCAAGCAGCCGCCGGCTGTCACTTCTGTTGAGGCAGATCCAGGGCCAGAATACCCCGGGCTGTTCCTGGAGTATTGCGGCCTGTGAAGACACCCCCACAGTTGAGATATTTAAGAACAAATTAATTTTACAACTCTTAAATTTAGTATAAGTGGAGATCACTGACTTGAAATGGAAACGGGAGGAATTTCTCTTAAATTCGAATGAAAAGAAAGTGGGGCCTGTACGCATTCACTTAAAGTCGCTAGTTTAGTGCAATTACATGAATGTGCATTTCATATTTCGAACTGGATTCCCATTGCCCGAAAATAGCATGCCATTGCCTGAATTTGCGTGTGGTAGTCTATCACGCAATAACGTGAAACCACATGATTGCGTTCAGACTGACTTCCCATTGCCCGAATTTGTGTGTAGTGGGTTATCACGCAGTAACGTTAAACCCCATGATTGCGTTCAGATTGCCATCGGATTATACTTCCAACTCCCCTTGTCTGATAAACTCTAGGGAGAAGGCTAGGCAAGCCCCTTGTGGATAGGAGTCCCAGACGGTGGGAGCAACAACTGAGAAGGCCTTTTCTCATGTCCTCACCAAGCAAGTGGCGGGACTGAGAGAAAGCCTTCCCCGTGGATCTGAAGAGTTCTGGCAAGCTGCATCTGCACTGCAGAAATAATCCAGTTTGATACCACTTCAACTGCCATGGCTCAATGTTATTGAAATTTGAGATGTGTAGTTCTGTGAGACATTTAGCCTTCTCTGTCAGAGAGCTTTGGTGCCATGACAAACTATAGTTTCCAGAATTCCATAGGATTAAGACATGGCAGTTAAAGTGGTGTCAAACTGGATTATTTCTGCAGTGTGAATACAGCCAAAGATCTTTTTGTTCAAGCAGGCTTTAATGGGTAAGCAGGGAGGATTCTTATTGATATGTGTGTTTTATTTATTAATTTTTGTATGAAAACCACTGGGTGACCTTAAGGAAGTCACATCCTCTCACCTTCAGGGAAAGGCAATGGAAAATCTTGCCAGGGAAATCCCATGATAAATTCATGTTAGGATTAACATAAATCAGAAATTACTTGAAGGCACACAACAACAACAACAACAGTAGTTTTAAAATTATTTTGTATCACATGACACGCAAGTTTTAATTACTGTTGGTCCAAAACACACTGCAGAAATAATCCAGTTTGAGACCGCTTTAACTGCCCAGGTTCAATACTAGGGAATCATGCAAACTGTAGTTTCGGTAGACATTTAGCCTTCTCTGTCAGAGAGCTCTGGTGCCAACTATAATTCCTAGGGCTGCCTAGCACTGAGCCAGGGCAGTTACAGTGGTTTCAAACTGGATTATTTCTGCAGTCTGTTTTGAACTGTTATTAAGGTTTTTAAAGTTTCTGTTTTAACTGATCCACTTTGGAAGCTGTCACGAGTCCCATTCTGGGAGAAAGGCTGCATATAAATGGAATAAATGATAATAAATAATGAATTACATCACCAGAAACCTCAGGGCCTGGGATGATCCTGAGCTGCCCACCCGGTGGACCGGAGAAGAGGGGTCAGGACTCAGAGCCAAGCCCTGCGTTCTGGCAACCCTCACCACTTCCTGTGTTACTGGAATCAATATTTCCATTTGTGGATTCCTATGTTTGTTTGACCATGAGCATGTGCCTCTTCTTGGAAGAAAGCTCTGACACAAAAAGATCTCCATGCTTAGGCTTTGTTCAGCAAAGCTGCACTGGCCTCAGGCCCTGCCGGCTAAATCCCTGAGCAAGCAGAGGATGTCCGATGTTGACATGGACCATACGTTGGCCTTCTTTCATCAGTCCTGCTCTCTCCTGTCCTTTTGGGATTAAGTGCCTCCCAGTAATGAAGATGCTTTCTATATAAACACATTCTTATTGCTTAGGGACTGTTTTGTCATCTTATACAGGGCCTTGATTTTCAAGGGCAAGGTAATGTGGTCTCAAAAAATATTGCAGTTTGAACCGATTTAACTGGCTCAGTGATATGGAATTCTGGGAATGGCTGTGGCACCAGAGAGCTCTGACAGACAAGGCTAAATATCTCACAAAACTACAAATCCAAGTTTTTAATATGTTTGTTTATTACACGTATAGGTGTTTATGTTTAATATGTATTTTATATGTGTATAAATGTTTAATAAAAAACAATTGTAATCAACAACCAAAACCCCTATAGATCCAAGAATTCCACAGCATTGAACCATGGCCATCAAACTGACGTCAAACTGCCTTATTTCTGCAGTGCAGATGCAGCCTCAGTTACCTTCTATGGGCAGGCTCACTGTTCATATCTAAATGAATCTGCAGACAGGGCAACACAAGATCTTCCATGTAGCATGAGTGAACTCTGTCAAAATAGGAACTTTTTGTACGCTCCAACAATTCTGATTAATCTTCTGCCAACTCACTTTTTCAGCTGCTTTTAAAATGTCTTGGTTTCTCTCTCCTCAGCTTACTTTGATTGCTTACTTCTACTCAGCTTACTTCAGTTTCTCACAGTGGAATCACTATGTTTTAGCATTGACTTATCCATGGGTCATAGCAAAATCCATAATTTTTGCCTCGAAACTTGCCCTTGATTTATACATGAGGTCAATTTATAGTTGAGTATATATGGTATTTGCCACCAACAGCTGGTGCACAGGTTTACTTGCCACTGGCAGCTAGTGGGCTGGGACACTTGAAGGGATCGTCCTTCTCCCAGGATGTTTAGGTTACCCGCCTTGTTCACAACTCCCAAAGGAGTCCAGGAAACATTCAGTGAAGGAAGTGGTCTCCAGGGTTTCACTACGGCATGGCGAGAGCATCCTGGACATCTTTCTTGGTGCCTCTGGGCTGATTGCGTCCTTTCCAAGATCTTAATTCTCCACGCTTTCTGGTCTACCAATGGAGAGATGTAGCAGTACTCACTAGAAAGGAGTCCCTTCTCCCCAGTGGCATTGCCTGGAATGTGGAGGGGGGGGTCCTTCCAGGAGTAGGGTGAAAAAAGCACCCCCATTTTGCTGCTGCGGCAGCGAGGTGAGGGCCACACTTGGCCTGCCAACCCAGCCTTTCGAGTCATGCATGGCCATGGCCACATAGGACTTGGAAGGCAGCTGCTTATCTGCTCCTGGCCTTTTAAGTCCCGCATGGCCATGGCTGTGTGGGACCTAAAAGGCAGCCACCTATCTCCCCCCCCCAGGTGTATTACCCCAACCCCCTCTGTGGTGTGGTCTGCACCACCGCACCCCCTAATGATGCCACTGCTTCTCACCAAGTGTACCAAATGACACCCCTTTCTGATGTGTCACCTAGTGTGGTCTGCACCTACCACATGCCCTTAGAAACACTCCTGTTGCTGCAAACTCAGTTCAAAATGTGAAAGTAGTTTACACTCAGTGAACTCAGTGGAGGGAGAGCAGAAAAGGTGGAACTTGTGCCCTTCCCAATAGGCTCAGGCAAAGGTAAATTACTGCAGCCTCTCCAAGACATGTGTCTTCTTCTTCACCTATAATGACAATGTTCCCTCCACATTTGTAGGGTTAGAGGTGAAGGACACCTGCAAATGTGGAAAAACTGCAAATAAAAAATACTATTCTTTTTACCTGAGAGAACATCTCTCTAGGAATCTCCAGGTCTTCCAGTGCAACTCTCTCATCAACATCTACCAGAGGTTGATCATAGGATCATTCTGGAGGACCTGCAAATGCCTAGAGAAGTGTTTTCTCTAGGAACGTCTAGGTTCCCCAGCACAACTCTATGGTCACCGTCTGGCAGAATTGCATTGGAGGACCTAGGGGGATTACTAGAGAGAACATCTTGATCAAAACTGCAAATAATCCATGCTGTGAAACTCAAAGCTGCAAATGTGGAGGGTCGACTGCATTGCTATCTTGCCCACACTCTCATGTTGCTTGGCTGTGCATCCTGGTTTTCATCTGTGAAATGTTAGAGAGTGTAGTTTTTTGGCCTCACTGGACAGGGTCAGAAAAGATCTCAAGGGAAGAAAATTTACAGCTACAATGGAGAACTGAAATGTTGAGGCTTTCTTTTGTAGCCTTTGTCCCTGTTGTGTTTATTTAGCCGAAAGGCAAAGAAATAAAAGATCATTAAATAAAAGATCAATAAATGTAATCCAGTATACAAGATAAACAAGAGTTTTCTACAACAGAAGGGCTACTGATAAGTGTAAGAGTACATGCCCTGTGTGCAGAAGGCCAGTCTCCAGTCAAGACCAGCTGTACCATGTGGCAAAGTGAGGCAATTTCTTCAGGCAAAAAATGCTTTTACCACACAGCTTGTGTTAGAATCATAGAATCGTAGAGTTGGAAGAGACCACAGGGGCCATCCAGTCCAACCCATAACCAGCCTGTGTTGTTTCCCCATAATAACCAGCCTGTGTTGCTTTTATGTGCAGTTGAAGATGCTGAGCCACAGCAAGAGCAGAAGCAACATTATACCTTCCAACATTTCACATTTCTGTTCTGGTGCCACAACAAACTACCATTTCCAGAATTCCACAGCATTGAGCCATGGCAGTTAAAATGCTATCAAACCGGATTATTTTGGCAATGAGGATGCAGTCATGTACAAAAATATTGAACAGTTGTTTGCCCCAGGAGAGAACCCTGAGTCACTCCACTCAAGATTTCCCTCCAGTCTGAAGCACAGCCATTGATGAATATTATTTGAACACTGTTTTCCAACCAATTATGACTCCATCTGACACTGTTCCCATCTATTACCCATTTAATCACTATGGTAGTCAGAATATCATGGAGTATTTTATGAAATGCTTTGCAGGCGGCTTTGCAAATAAACAACATCTACAGCATTCCCTCTGTCTACTAAACTAGTGACTGATTTAAACACACATATACACGGTAAAAGTGTGCAGTATTCCCTTTTGCCTAATGTGATAGCCATAAGACTAGACAAGAGCCAGAGGATTGAAAAACAGGAACAAGATTTTATTTTATTTTGCAAAATCAAAATGACTAGGCCAGAGTGTGTCATTCAGATTCTAGTAAAGAAATGACAGCCTCTTGACTTCTTTTATATCCATGGGGAGAATCACAGTACATCATTACTATATCTGAATCCCAACAGAAGTTGGGATCACTACAAATATCACCATTAAAGGAGATCCTAGCCATTATATTTAGAGTCCAAACACATCTCATCTATAATGGCAAAGTAAGTATGGAAAGAAAACCAGTAAGCAGAATACATCATCCATGGACATAAATATCTCAACCAGTAGTCCTTCCCAGAAATAGCTTCTGGAATTTCTTATAGTTTTGCACTTGCTATCTCTTTGTTAGACAAAGGCATCTCCTTCTAGTTTAAGTCAAAGATATCTTTGAAAGATAAATTCAATATTAATGAAGCATTTTTTATATTCTTAATTTATTTTAATGTTTGTGTTATCAATGCGATCAGTTTCACACTCTACAGCTCTAGCACCATGATTCCACTTTAAGTGCTATGGTCGCATCCTATGTAGTGGCATCAATAAGCGGGTGGGAGAGGGTGCAGTGGATCACCACATCTGCCAGCACCCACCTATTTTCCTCCGCTCCCTTGAGAGCCAAGGATGTGGAGAAGCCCAAACAGGTGAGCACCAGTGGCTGCAGTGAGCTAGTTGCAGTCAAGGATAAGGTGAAGGATGGGGTGGCCCATCCCTGCCAGAGGCTACAGTAGATGAAAGGAGGCAGCTGGAGTTGTGCTAGGCAGCTTGGGATGGATGGGCGTATGGTAAGGTGGTCACTTTCACAGGGGTCCCATGTACCTAACCCCAGCGAATGTGGAGGGTCTACTGGTTTGTTTGTTTTTGAATATTAAAAGGATATGTAGTGTCAATTACTTTTAAATGACTGACTGAATTTTTTTAAAAAAATCACTGCCAGTCCAGTCAGCTTCTGTAGACTAAGGACAGGTTAGAAGCTTATCTTTCAACTCAGGCAGCAAATTGCCTTGGGATGTCCTTGCTAAATATGTGCTTTTAGCAAGATCGATTGGGAATCAAACCACCCCCTCCTTCCCGGAAGCTGCTTGTGCAATGCAGAGAAGAAGGGATGAGAACACAAATGGAACTAATTTCATCCAACAAATATTGAAAAAGCTGGGTGATGCAACTGGGAGTCACGTAATGTGTTAGCGATTCATCTACATGTGTACTGTAAACTGCAGAGAAGGATACAAACCCATATGCACTGCACACACACTTCAGGGACATAGCACATACCTTGTCTGGCCTCCGAGTTACAAAGATGCCCAATTTAAGCCTGGACTTTGTGATTTGTGGCTTGTGCTGGTTTGTGATTTGTGCTGGCTTTATTGACTGAACTTTCAGTGGACTTTCTGTAACTGGCAGAGTTTTGTTTCCACCCACACAGAGGGAGTAGGTCTGAGCCTTGGACAATCTGGCCACTGAACTACAGTGGTACCTCGGGATACGAAATACCCAGGTTACGAAATTTTCGGGATACGAAAAAATCCCATAGGGAATTATTGTTTCGGGTTACGAATGTTTTTTCGGGTTACGAAAGAACTTTTGGTGCTTTTTTCGGCTTTTTCGCACGGAATCGCGGCTTTTCCCCATTAGCGCCTATGGCAATTCGGCTTACGAAGGCTTTTCGGGTTACGAAAGCGGCCGCGTTACGAATTAATTTCGTAACCCGAGGCACCACTGTACTATCTTGTACTGTAGTAGTCGAGCAATGGGCAGCTGCCAGGGGCAGAACATCAAGGCCAGCCTAAAGTGAGTGGGGCCCTGCCTTGAGTTGTCCAAAACTGTGTTTCTTTTTGTGCCTGTGTCTCAGGAGCAGTGGCATAGATATTAAAGTGAACAAATACAAAATGAAATACACAATACACTAGACTGCAGCACTTGAGAGCCAACCTAGTGTAGGGTTTTGCCATTTCCTGTCTAGTCTGTTCTGTTATAGGCCTGTCACCTCATCCTCATACCCACAAGTACAGTACTGCAATTCTGTTGGTATTCATACATGCAGCAGCTAATTCATATCTATATAGGTCTGTTCCTAGGGCCTTCTTTCCATGCATCTGATGAAGAAGTAGACTTATGTCTACAAAAACTCATGCTACAACATATTTTGCACAGTTAGAAGATTATCGCACGGGCTTTCCTCCCAACCCCAGAGTGGTCTGAAACTTTGGGGAATTTTTTTTTAGATCGGGTGTTATCACTCGCCTCCGTGCTCAGACCAGAGGCATTGCGACCCGATCTTAGCCATCCCGTCACCAATCCGTCCTAATCCTGTCATTCACAAAGGACTTTGGGGAGATCTGGAGCTGGGCGGAAAGCCTGTGCAATAATCTTCTTAGTCTCAAAGGTGCTACAAGATCCCTTTGCACTCTAACATTCCAGACTAACACGGCTTTTGAATTCTAAACACATAGTTTGTCAGCCAGATTCAAAGTACAATTAGAACCTGCAGTTTCTGTGTTCTTGAAACCATTGCATAACATCATGTCCAAAGCCAGGGTTCCACTTTTTCAGCTGCTTTCAAAATGTCCCAGTTCCTCTCTCTTCCTCCCACTTTCTCCCTTTGTCTTCAGCTTCTTTCAGTTGCTGCAAACTGACTTCAAAGTACAAAAATAGTTTGCACACAATGAAATCTTGCCCATCACAAGAGGCTGAGGCAAAAGCGAACTGCTTTATCCTCTCCTTTCTTGTGTTCTTCCCCATTAACAGTCACAAAAATGGCCCCTTTTATTGCCGGGGGAAGCTGCTGCAGGCTTCCAATTTAGAACATGTTCTCAATTAAAATGCAAGTTCCCATAGCTACTCTTTTTTAAAATAAAAATATCCAGTTTCTTCATGGAAAAAAACAAAACAACAGTCACTAGGGTTGGTGTCACCAGTCGGTGTGGTAACTCATAGTGTCACACACACACCCATTGATATTTTCCCATACCACACCATACAGAATACGTACTTACTAATGTTTTTTCTACTGTTACTCATAAATCATGATTCCCATATATCACTGAATGTAATGGCAATAGTTGTGACTACCTGTAAACAACTAGCAAATGTAAAAAAAACAAACAAACATCTAGAGGTAGCTGTGTTGGCCATATAGCAAATCCAATAACATCCAAACAATAATAACTTGATCAGACCAACCAAAATGCACAATTACATGTTGCAAGCTTTCGAAGTCACACTGGCTTCTTTATCAGGCAAACAGGAGAAAACAATTGAAGATGTTAGCCGCAGGCCAACATTTTCTGTTTCTGATTTTAGTTCGGATGGTAGGGAGAGTTCTCTGCAGTCTGGCACCTCCACCTTTGGCCATGCCCATCCCCGGGAGATTTTCAAAGTCAAGGAAATTTAATGTCCTTTTGCAACTCAAAGAAGGTACTTCCTTGGAATCCAGCATGTCTCCTTCCTTTGTGAAGCCACAGGCTCCTATGTAGGTAGAGAACACATAATTTCTCAAGAAGTCTTCATGTTTTGCATCAGGAAAACTTTAGGTGGTGTAGTGGTAAAGCATGCCAATCAGTGCCAGTATTAGAAAAAATGCTTTACCTTTGTTGGAGGCAGAAGCTTCAGATGGCAAGGCCACAGTGCGCTGGCTCTCTCTTGAGGATCCCCTGTGACGGCTAAAATGCGGTATCTTGAAATCCCAAAAAGTCCCCTTTTCTGAAAGAAAGAAGTTGGTAGCATGAGCTTTCATAAACTTGACCCTACTTCCTCAGAAAGAACTACTGAGGTAGTAGGCTCAAGTTTACAAGAGCTCATGTTACCAACTTATTTATTTCAGTTTCTCTGAATGGTGCTACAAGATCCCTTTGAAGACTAATTTTCCAGACCTAGGTCTTTGAAAGTTTCATGTGGTAAAAGTTAAAATCTGGTAAGACGTTTTAATGAAAATTTAAAAATAATAATTAAAACATATTAATTTTAAAAAGTTGAAGCCTTGAACCCTTTCCTTTCTCCTCCCTCTGAGCATTGCTCCACTCACTCCATCTCTTCCGTTGATCACTAATGGAAGGGACGCAGGTGAACGACACATCCTGTTTCTACGCAAAGGCAGATATTTGGAGAGCAATAGTGTCACCCCACACTTAGGATGTCACCTGGTGCGATCCATACCCCGTATGACACTCCTGATCACTCATCCCTTTTGCCATCTTAACCAGACTCTGGTGTTGCTTGGCCACATGTGTCCCACTTTTCATCTGTGAGATGCCAGGGAGCAGGAGACTTTTCCGCCAGATTCTTGTTGTCCTGCTGGGACAGATTGCAGCACAAACCGTTCCAATAGAAGCCTGTGCCTGGCTTGCATAAACACTGTCAATGACCTCTTTTCTTTTTTCCCCTTGTTTGCTTGCCAGGCAACCTTCTGTGTGCTTTTGGTGACTCAAGAGTGTCCAGCTTCTTCTCTCTGTTGTCCCACTAAAGTCCCAGTCTCCCCCCTCCCCTCCCCCTCTGTGTGAGAGTTATCTCATTTGCCTTGAAGGTTGTTTACAGAGAACCAGTATAAAAGGGTTGGTGACTGAGAGAGCAACCTGAGGTGCAACAAAACCAGCTCCTCGCATCTCTGCCTGATAGCTCCTGTTGACCATGGGGCAAAGCTGGTTCCTTGGGGGTCCTAGCATCTTTCTCCTGCTCCTGTTCCTCCTTCCTGGGAGTACTTCAGCATCTACCGCAGAACCGTAAGCTGATTCCTGGAGGGTCTCAACCTCCACCACTTTCTTCTCCTTGTTTCTTCAAAATCCAATCCTACTGCTTTTCCTAGAGGTGGGGATCCTGTGGCCCCTTGCACCACATGCAGTCCCCAGGCCATTTTCTTTGGCCTACAGGCCCCCTCCAGTCCCCATTAGGCTGCATCTGCACTGCAGAAGTAATCCAGTTTGATACTGCTTTAATTGCCACACCTCAATGCTGTGGAATCCCGGGGTTTGTAGTTTTGTGGGATATTTAGCCTTCTCTGTCCAAGTGTTCTGGTGCCACAACAAATGACACATCCCAGAATTCCATAGCATTAAGCCGTGGCAATTAAAGCAGTATCCAACTGCACCAATTCTGCAGTGCAGATTCAGTCCTAGTTATTTATTGTGGTAAAGAGGTTTCTGGTCCAGAGGGACTTTAGGCTTAATCTTGTGATTTTTTTTATAGTGTTCATCGCATGTTTGAAGTGAGTTTCCTTAAGATAGACCTGGCTGCCAAACTTAATATCTCTTATATATTAATTCTCTTAAAGAATGAATTTGAAATGATTAATGAAAGACTACAACCAAGGTCCAAAACACACTGCAGAAGTAATCCAGTTTGAGACCACTTTAACTGCCCTGACTCAATGCTAGGGAATTCTGGGAACTGTAGATTTCTGAGATATTTAGCCTTCTCTGTCAAAGAGCTCTGGTGCCACAATAAACTACAATTCCCAGGATTCCCCAGCCAGTTAAAGCGGTCTCAAATTGGATTATTTCTGCAGTATTTTGGACCTTCGATGACAATCAAAACCATTCTGTCAAATGTTGAAGTGTTTAGCGTGATTTTTTTCCAGGTAACGGCATTATTTGAACTCATGACTTCCCTGCTTTTGTTTGGCCATGCCATTAGGCCAGCCAGCTCACGCAGCTGAGCCATGCTGCCATGGAATGCGTCTACACTGTAGAAATAATACAGTTTGACACCACTTTAACTGTCACGGTGCCTTCCTATGGAATCATGGGATTTATTGTTTTACTAGTTATTTTGCCTTCTCTGCTTATGTGCTGGTGCCTCACAAAACTACAAATCCCAAGATTCTGTAGCCATGATAGTTAAAGTGGTGTCAAACTGCATTATTCCTACAGTGTAGATGCACCCATTAAAATTTTGTTCATCTTTTCTTCTTTCCTCCCAGGAGAACAGGGAGACACAATTGTGAAATTTTCTGCCACAAGTGCCAAAATAACTTGGTTGGACCAGCTTACTATATACTTTTTATCTTTGGGTTGAGGAAATGCCAATTTCTGCTTTCCCTCAGGCAGCAAAAAATGTCTTGAGCCTGCTGTGTCTTTCAGGTCCGAAACACACTGCAGAAATAATCCAGTTTGAGACCACTTTAACTGCTCTGACTCAGTGCTAGGGAATTCTGGAATTGTAATGTATTGTGGCACCAGAGCAAACTGTCTCAAGTTTATCACACTGGGGCTAATTTAGGCATTAAAGAGAGATTAAACACATTTAAATAATCCCACAAATAAAGCGAAAATAGTGAGTAATTGCGCATATGAATATTACACGCAATTGAGCAAATAAAGTGATATCTGAAATGCATTGTTGCTGAAATCATGAAAGTAAAAAGATGTGCATTAACGCTTCTTTGTGACCACTTTAATGGCGGGTTTTGTGCAACGTCGTGTGGAACCACTTGACGTAATTATGTGATTTTTCCAGGATATTCATGGGATAAATTCCTGATCTCCTTCGTGTGATAAACTCCAGAGTAGGCTAAACATCTCACAAAACTACAATTCCCCAAATTCCTTAGTGTGGAGCCAGGGCAGTTAAAGTGATTTCAAACTGGATTATTTCTGCAGTGTGTTTTAGACTCAAATTCCGTTTTCTAGAAGCAAAACCAAAAGGGCCTCCTATAATTTATTGGGATATCATGGTAGATGCTTTTAAAAACTGGCAGGATTGCCTAACATTGAGCCATGGTAGTTGAAGTGGTGCCAAACTGCATTATTGCCGCAGTGTGGATGCACCTGAAGTCATTTTATTGCTGCAACGAAAGAGGCATTTCGAGAGGAACTTTTCCATGCTATGTGCTCATTCCTCTGATAGGGTTCCATATACCTCAAAAAAGCATTGAAAAGTAACCGAAAAATAAATAAAGTCACACAGTGGTTTGCTCCTTTTTGAAAACACTGCAGTGAAGGACAACAATGAATTAAAACAAGAAGGAGATCTGTAACCTTTTAAAGGTTAACAGGTTTTATTTGGCCTAAATTCTTTGGACTTAAGCCCACTTCCTCAGCAGCCTCTAAAGAAGCAGGCTGAAGTCCAGGAAAACTTTGTCCAAATAAAACATGTGCGGGTCCAGCTGCAAGAAATGAACACACAAATGCTGCCTTCTCACATTTTCCCCCCCAAAATTATTTTTTATTCAACATCCCAAAAGAAAAATAGCATAGACACGCAAACACACAAGCATTAACACACACAAAAACACACATTGGGTGCACTTCCCCTGATCCCCTTTAAAAGAAAATGACTTCCCATTTCTCTCAGACTGGATTCCTTAACTCCTTTTTAATGTACTTTTTCTGTGTTTTTAATTGTACTGTTTTTTAATGTTGTGAAGCCGCTCTGAGTCCCAGTTCTGAGAAAAGAGCGGGATACAAATAAATATAACAATAACAACAGAATTCCCAGGATTCTCTAGCACCAAAAATTAATAGTAATAATAGTAATAAATACTTAATAATTAATAAATTATGCCTAGAACATTAATAAATACTGTAGGAAAGAAATGTACTAGCAAAATTGCTGATACAAAATATGAAGAAATTGAAAGCACTAATTTTTATAGTTAAAGGATAGAGCTATTGCAGATAAAGAGGTCTCAGACTGGATTATTTCTGCAGTGTGTTTTGCACCTAAGAAATATTTCTATGCTTATTCCCCCTTCTTACCATCTATTATTCAACTTACCCTTAGAAAATCAGCATTTGCATCTTAAAATGATTTAAATTCTCAGCATCAGTATACCTATAATACAGGTATCCCCTCTTCTTTTTTGCAAATTCCACAAAAGGTTTCCATATTTTAATAATAATAATAATAATAATAATAATAATAATAATATAGATTTAGTTGTATCCCGCCCAATCTGGGTGGCTAACAGCAGTAAAAAAAAATACAATACATAAAATACAATAAGATACAAATAATCCCTTCCCAATCACCTGACCAATACTTAAACAAAACAAAATCAATAAACAATGCAAATACAGTTGCAATCAGATGAAAATATAAAAGCATTACAAATCAATGAAGTTTATAAATAATCCCTTTCCCAGTCCCTCAACACAGGTTCAGATCAAAACAATACTTAACAAATTAAATATCAACATAACATAGTACCCAAAAGACGAAAAGGAAAAAAGAAAAATATACCAAATATTGATGAAAGATTTTATTAAGTTCCCCCTTTCCAAGTTCGTTAATTCATCTAGCTCAGTCAGTTCCATCATCCTCTCCACACAATCCTTTTGTTTTTGTTTTTGTTGTGTACCTTCAAATCATTTTTGACCTACCTATGGTGAACCTATAGTAAGGTTTTCTTTGCACGTTTCTTCACAAGAAATTTGCTGTTGCCATCCTCTGAGGCTGAGAGAGTGTGACTTGTCCAAGATCACCCAGTGGGTGTTTATGGTCAAGTGGGGAATCGAACCCTGATCACCCATTCTGTAAATGTGTGTTTATGTGTGTTGTGTGCCTTTAAGTCATTCCCAGCTTATAGCAACCCTAAGGCAACCTATCATGGGTTTTTCTTGGCAAGATTTGTTCAGAGGAGGTTTGCCATTGCCTCCCCTGAGGCTGAGATAGTGTGACTTGCCCCCAAGATCACCCAGGGGATTTCTGGGATTCGAACCCAGCTCTCCAGAATCGCAGTCCAACACTCAAACCGCTGTGCAACACTTTCTCCCCACTTCTGCAACCATATAATTTATCAAATGTCTGTTTTCCCTTTCACTTTTATTTTCTTAAGTTAATTATATTCAGTAAATACATTTCAGGCCTTCTCACCATTTTAGTGGGTTTTAGTATAAGACAAAGACACCATTAAAATATAAAACCACAAAACCAAGACAAACTGCTGACCAAACATTCAAATTATTGGCTAGAGAAACAGCATTTTGCAAGATAACTAGTTATCTAAAACTCTAATAATTAGACCTACGGTGCAACATAATTCCAGGGTCCACTATCAGATTGCAGAAGCATTAACGTATCTGAATATTCTCTGAAGATGCCAGCCACAGATGCTGGCGATACATCAGGAAGAACATCTTCTAGAATATGGCCACATAGCCCGAAAAACCCACAAAAAAAAAAAAAAACCATTAATATATCTTCATTATGGATAACATAATCCAATTGGTTAAACCAATCAGTTAAAATAGTATCTTCAGAGACAGTGGAGTTTATCACACAAAGGAGATTGGGAGTTTATCCCATGAATATCCTGGAAAAATCACGTAATTACATATAACGATTTTATAAGACTCACACAAAACCCGCCATTACATTGGTCACTAAGAAGCATTACTGCGCATATTTTTACTTTTGGGATATCAGTGACAATGCATTTCCGATATCACTTTATTTGTGCAATTGCGTGTGATAATAATTCGCTCATTTACTCGCCATTTTCTCTTTGTTTGCGGGATGCTTATATGTGTTTTAATTTCTCTTTAATGCCAAAATCAACCCCAGTGTGATGTCTGCTTTTACCCATAAGTTTCAAGTAACCACATTATCTTTTCCCAAAGATTCAATTATTTTCATTCCTCCGCAGACACCAGCTTTGCTCCTACACAAAAGAATGATACAAATTATTTAATTAAACATCTTTGTTTTCCTTTACAAAAAGCAACAGTAAACTGTTGGTGTTTCCCCTCTATTTCTGTAGAGATTTTGTTGCCAAAATTCATTTACTAAAAGGCATAGTAAAAAATGATTGACAGTTATTTTTTAGATAGAAATATAG
>NC_056523.1:9959112-9997033 GCF_019175285.1 Sceloporus undulatus
AATAATAATAATAATAATAATAATAATAATAATAATAATAATAATAATAAATAGCTAGATAGAAAATTAATAAATACTGTAGGAAGGAATTGTCCCAGAAAAATTACTGATACAAGAAAAAAGAAAGTTAAATGACATAAAATTAATAGTAATAATAACACAAATATTATATATGAATAATTAATAAATTATAGGTAGAAAATTAATAAATACTGCAGGAAGGAAATGTCCTATAAGAATTACTAATAAAAGATATGAAGAAATTGAAATGATTGATTTTTATTATTAAAGAATATGGAAAATACTTGTTAAAATTACTGTAAAGAAATCAGTTTGAATAAAAAAAGATATATTTTTAAACACTAGTGCCTCATTCCCACTGGGCATATAAACCGACTTATCTTGCTGCAAGTGGGCTTCGGATCAAGTATTCGAATTGTATTTGAATCACGGTTATCGGTCCCATTACCAACAGGAGCATACAGATTTGGCTTTTATTAGCTCATGTTTCATTCCCATTTGCATTTCTCCAATGTATTTTGACGCGGATTTATTTTGTTCCCCGTTCTCACTGCGTCTTAAAACTCGTTTTTCTTGTTTTTGTTTTGGGTTGAGCAGTCAGTCGATCAATGGCTTAGGTTAAATTATTCCCACGCACCAAGCCTGGCTCCAACCACAGCAAATCAAATCAATCCTATATATGTTATATGTTATATGCTTGGACACAGATCTCCCAGGTCCCAGTACATTACCCTTTTATCATGATACCGTCCCAGCTCTCTCATCACTCCCTGCTCCCTTTTTCTTCCTCCAAACAGGCAATACGTGGTGTTGGTGCCCTCTCTGATCCACACTGAGATAACCGAGAAGATCTGCGTCCAACTGAGCCACCTCAATGAGTCTGTGACCCTGAGCATCACGCTGGACTATGGAGGCCATAATGAGAGCCTGGTCAGAACTGTGGTGACGAAGACAGATGACTTCCAGTGCATCCCATTTATGGTAAGAGTCTTCAATCAGGCATTGCACCAAAGAAAATCAAAATTGCAGTTCCTAGCAACAGAAGTGACTTGAACAACTGATAGTTTGTGATGACTTTATAGCCAAGTACTGCATCACCCAAAATCCACAAAACAGAAATGCACATTATACATGTTGCAAGCTTTTACACCTTTTCTCTGGTATGGTTTTTAACAATTTGCCTGATGAAGATGCAAGTGGAGCTTAGTAAGCTTGCAACATGTATTTTGTGCATTTTGGTTGAAATATTTTCATAGTTCCTGATATTCTTATTTTTTCCATTTCTTCCTCTTTTTTCCTATCCAAACTGCAGCTTCCAGCAATTAAAAAAAAGCATGACAGTGTTGATTCTTAGACCAAAACAGTGTTCAAAATGCAGTGTATTTTCAGGCTGAACATATTTTTTCTTTAAGTTGTGTGTGTTTTGTGTGATCCTATCCTAGTTGTGTGCCTTCAAGTAATTTCTAACTTATAGAGACTCAGAGTTTATCACATGAAGGAGACTGGGTGTTAAGCCATGAATATCCCAGAATAATAGCATAATTACGCAAAACGATTTCACACGACGTCACACAAAACCTGACATTAACGTGGTCACAAAGGCGCATTACAGACCGCCGGAAAGAAGTGGTCTGCCTGCGCCATCATTAGCGGCAGCGAGAAGCCCCAGTGGCCAAACCACGAGGCTTCTCGCTGCCGCTAAGAAGAAGCGCCAAATACTAGGGTTAGGGGCATGAAGAAGTCACACCCCTTCCTAATCCTAGTACGCGCTCCGTGCGTACTATATGCCCGTCTGTAATGGGCCAAAGAAACATTAATGCACATCTTTTTACTTTCGGGATTTCAGCGACAATGCATTTCTGATATCACTTTATTTGTGCAATTGCATGCGATAATAATTGGTGCAGTTACCATGTTCACTTTATTTGCGGGATGCTTTAAATGTGCTTTAATCTCTGTTTAATGCCTAAATTAGCCCCAGTGTGATAAACACCTAAGGTGATCCTATCCTGGGGTTTTCTTGGCAAGGTTTCTTTGAGGGACGTTTGCCATTGCCTTCTCCTGAGGCTGAGAGAGTGTGACTTGCCCAAGGACACATGAGCCTAATTCCCACTTACCTCTTGATTTACTTCCTGCACCGAGTCCTGAAACCAGTTGAGCAAACAGCATGGTTCCCACTATGTTTGCACTGGTTTCAAGAATTGGTGCAGGAAGCGACAGCCGCGACTTCACACCATGCCTCCCTCTGTCCTCCTGGCCATACCAGGGGTGGAGGAAAGGCCAGGGTGGAAGGAGAAAGGTAGGTGGGAGGACTGAGGCACACCGGGGCTGAAGGAGAGAGGCAGGCCAGGAGGACTGAGGATGGAACAGGCATGGAGGCCGGGGAAGCTGCTGCCAGTGGGAACCAGGACGGATACAAATCCGATCCGTATCTTCCTGGTTCCCACTTGGGCTGAATTGATTTATTTACAAATAAATCAATTCAGTCCAAAAAACACCCCATTTTACCAGTGTCTTTTTGACGTGGGTTAAATGGATAAAACCCGGATTAAATGGGTAGAAACCATGGCCCCCCTCCTTTCCGAATCGCTTCAGTGATTCGAATTAAGTGGGAACCATGGTGGTTTAAACTGGATCATTTGAAATCATGATCCAGTTTAAACCATAGTGGGAACTAGGCCCAGTGGGTTTCATGGCTGAGATGGGAAGTGAACCCTGGCCTCCAGAGTCATAGTCCAACACTCAAACCACTGGCTTTTCTTTAAGTTATAATGTATTATAATGTATTATTTATGTCAGTGTTCAGCCAAAATCTCCCAGAGTGGCTTTTGTACAGTTAGAAAACAACAACAGTGGGCACTTTGACACTACTGTACACAGTCAGAGCAGTATGATTCCACTTTAAATGCCATAAGAACATCGTATGTCATCCTGGAATTTGCGTTTTAGGGAGGAGAACCTAGAATTCTGTTTGGAATGGTCAGTAGACTACGTAATTCAATAAACTGATCTGATACGATTTGAAGTTAGAATTTTCAATCATCAGTCTTCTAATGCTTACATTGCTATAAAATATTTTTTTTAAATACAGGTATCCAAAAAACAAACCTTGATTTTGCCATTTTATGTAAGGGATGCCATTTTACTACTGCTGTTGCATATAATGGGACTTGAGCATCCGTGGATTTTAATATCCATGTGGAGTCCTGGAACAAAACCCCAGCAGATATCAAGGGACCACTATATAAAGCCAGATAGATAGATAGACAGACAGACAGACAGACAGGTCAGATTTGAGCCCAAGGGAAGGTGGCATACCTAGTGGTACCATCTTGACTATGCCCTCAATGGGTATGGGTGCACTGCCATTTGCTGAGCAATAGGAACATGTGTTTTAAATGGGGAATTTGCATTTCCCCTGAGACTTTTGGTAAGGGTATGGGGAGTCCAGTTGTTTCTGGGAACAATTCAATAAGTTGGTTACAAACTATAAAGCTCTAAACAGGTTAAGTGAGCTAGCATGGCGTAGTGGCTTGAGTATTATTGGACTATGACTGTGGAGACTAGAGTTCAAATCCAGGCTTGGCCGTGAAACCCACTGGGTGACCCGGGCCAGGCCAATCTCAGACAATGGCAATGGCAAACCCTTTCTGAAAAAATATGTCAAGAAAACCCCATAGGGTTGGAAACAACTTGAAGGTACACAACAACAACAACAAATGCGACTTAGATCCAGGCTATCTGTCAGATTGTATCTCCCAATATGAGGTCACCCGGACCTTGAGATCCACAAGAGAGGCCCCTGTCTTGCTGTCCTTCTGATTGCATAGGAATTTTTTAAACTATCGAAACAAGATTTTTAATCTAAAGCCTTTATACAGAAGGCTGTAAGTGCTTACACTGTATTCTTACTTGTGGCCTCATTCCCACTACATAATAAACTGGTTTGCAAGCGGATCTAACCAGTTTAAATGGCCCTGCGCTGATTCCCTGATGTGGTTTGTGCAGGGCCCCCCAGCGCTAAACCCATAGAAAGCGCTTCTTCCAGATCGGCTGAATTACCCATTTTTGCAATGAACCAAATCAGTGCTAGTGTGAACGAGTTGTGAATCTGAATCAGTTCCCTGTGGCACAGTCAGTCCTGTGACACGACCTCATGTTGAATTGATTCACTGATGAATGCGAATGCGAAGTGGATTAAATTGAAACGGGTAAAGTTTGATCGCTGCTCGAATAGCGTGAATGTCTATTCGGTGCTAAATTGCTTCATCGATTTGACTCAAGAACCAGTTTATTTTGTAGAGGTCTTTGAAATCTTTTTAGAGTGTGTGTTTAATATGGTTAACAGTTTAATTTGGTTTTAATGCTGACTTTTTCTATACTTCTAACTGTAATCTTTTAAATGTATAAGCCATGCATGAGAACCAGTACTATATGTAGTACATGTAGTTGTTTGAGTGTTAGACTACAATTTTGGAGACGAGGGTCTGATTCCCAGCTTGGCCATTAAACCCATTGGGTGACCTGGAGCAAGTCACACTCTCTAAGCCTCAGGAAAAGCAATGGTAAACCTCCTCTGAAGAAACTTTGCCAACAAAACCCCATGATAGGTTCACCTTAGGGTTTCCATAAGCTGAAAACAACTTGAAGGCACACAACAATAAGCTGCCCATCTACCCATATGCAATTAGATTACCATATAGTAAGATCATTCTAGCTTAATGTTTTAAAAGAAATTACAACAATGACTATACAAAATATTAAATATTGCCCTGGACTTTTATTGCCATCCATTTACTCTAAAGAAAATAAACATTTGAAACATAAAAAATTTGATTGCTTTCTTCATTCACAAATAGAAATTACTAGTTGTTGGAAAATTGGAAACATTTTCTTAGATATCTGGTGAAAGAAAGTATGGGATCTATGGCTTTTAGAAAATTTGACAGATAGTATGAAAGTAAATACTGTATGGGACTAATAAGTCACTATACTATTGCTGAAAAATGGCTTCCATTTATTTAATTTGTTAATACAATGGACCCTTGGTGTCCACTGGGGTTTGGTTCAAAATCAAATTTTGCTTTATGGAATTGAAAAATAAAATAAAATTCCAAGCCATGGATGGTTAAATCTGTGGATGCAAAATCCGTGGATACAGTGGTCCGACTGTAGTACATTGCAAATTGTGGGACCACATCAATTCTATCTTAGAGTCTGGTCAGACAGAACGATAACAAATTCTTACAATAAGAAAGATTAATCTTCTGGAGCTGGCCCCGATCCCTAAAATAAGAATTATTATGATATTGTTTCAGATGATTTTATTAATTGAGTGTATTTTAATAATAATAATAATAATAATAATAATATGTAAGCCACCTTGAGTTCTTGTCTTGGGAAAAGATGGGATATAATAAGTAAAGTTAATAACAATGATGATAATAATAATAATAATAATAATAATAATAATTCCTTCTTACCTTCTGCAGCTGGTATTAGGGAGGTGACAGTGAATGGGGCAAATGAGGTTAAATCTGACACTGATGATGACCAATTTACCATTATGCACAAGCAGATAGACCATAACACATCCGCCTTCCTTCCCTGCTCCCTTATTCCAGATCCCCACAGGGAACAGCACAACTAACTCACCAGTGGTGCTTCTCACTGTGTCAGTGAAGGGGGAAACGTTATCCTTCTGGAGTCGGAAACGGGTGCTGGTCAAGAACATGGACAGTCTGGTCTTTGTCCAGACAGACAAGCCCATCTACAAGCCGGGACAGGAAGGTAATATATAAAAAGGAAACTGGAATGAAAACTGGAGGCGGCTCTTGGCTCTTTAATGGTTGCTGGGAACTTCTGTTTACCTGGCGGCAGGATAAGCAGCACCTGCTGGAATACCATCAGTTTGCTTCATTTTGCACCCAGACATAGGCTGCATCTGCACTGCAGAAATAATCCAGTTTGACACCACTTTAACTGCCGTGGCTTAATGCGATAGAATTCTGGGATTTGTAGTTTGTTGTGGCACCAGATCTCTCTGACAGAGGAGCTGAAATGTCTCACAAAACTACAGTTCCCAGAATTGTACAGTACTGAGCCATGGCCGTTCAAGCAGTGTCAAATTGGATTATGTCTGCAGTACGGATGCAGCCACAGAGCACTACCTTCAGAGCTCTTTGTTACTTTTCTGAACCCTAAGATAATGTTTTGCCCCCTTCCTTTCACAGTTCAGTTTCGCATTGCTTCTCTGGATGAAGACTTCCATCCCGTGAATGAAAAGGTAAAGTTTAGCATCAAATTACCTGTACTTTTTTTCAATTCTTTGTAATCATTGATCCTACGCCTCTTTAGTTTTCCCCCCTTCCCTTTATAAATACTTCTGAAAAGGTGTTCAGGGGGTACAATACTCATTGAAACAAGCTGTGTGCTTTCTTTTAATCCTGAAATGCATTCTTTTAAAACCCACCTGTTGTACTTCCAAATTTTGATGGTGTGACACAATCCAAATTAAACAGCTGTGTAGCCTTGAACCACAGGTAGGAGCAACATTCAGTCCATAGGGCACATGGTACGCACCCTGAATACTGAGACTGCTTACTAAAAGGCTGTTCTGAAGGGAAGATTCTTGTCCATCTAGTGTTGCCAGGTATTCAAATGTGGGGGAAAGGGACAGCTGAAATTAATGACATCAGGGAGAACAACAAGAAAGGAGCTACTCACAATGTGTGTTGTACCTTGATACCAAACAAAAGTATGAATTTTAGTTAACCTAGCCATGTATTCCTCTGAAAATTAACATATTGTCCACATTTATAAACCCCATGATGCACACACATTTCAGTCTTTATGAAGGGCTCACTTCTCAAAATATGGGATTGTTTGTGCATCTTATTCAGTTTATATTAAAAAAAAAAGAAGCTTTCCAGCCCTCAGGTAGGAGACATCCCTTATAATAAGAGGCGCCTGTCAATCCAATAAAGGACAAACATTCCCGTCCTCAAATAAGAGACAACCCTTAAAATTAGGCAGGCCTGACAATCCTAAGGACTTTATCACACTAGTGAGATCCTGCGGGAAAACAGGATTTAAACAAGAGTTAAATTAAATTCGAATTTAAACAGAACCCGCAAATTCAGGAAGTTTATCACACCGAATTGCTACTAAAGTGAAATGATGCTAAGTTAAACCAAAATTAAAGCACAGAAAAAAGCCACCTTTTTACTTTCGGAATTTCCCGAAAGTAAAAAGCTGCCATTTTTCTCCAGTTTAGCTTCAGTTTAACTTTGCATTATTTCACGTCAACAGTGACGTCGTGTGATAAACTTTGGGAGTTTCCGGGTTTTCTCTAATTTAACTCTCGTTTAAATCCCGTTTTTCTGCGGGATCTTACTAGTGTGATAAAGTCCTAAGGGTGTATCTACACTGTAAAAATAGTGCAGTTTGACACTGCTTTAGCTACCATGGTTCCATCCTACAGAATCCTGGGATTTGTAGTTTTGGGAGGCACCAGCCCTCTTTGGCAGAAAAGGCTAAGGACCTTGTAAAGCTACAAATCCCAGGGTTTCATAGGATGGAGCTACAGCACATAAAGTGGTGTCAAACTGCATTATTTCTACAATGTAGATACACCCTAAACCTATCTTTACAGGCACCAAAGATTATAGGCTCTTGCAGTTTGGTCTGATGAACCTCTTGTAATAATCTCTTGGCTTTACTGGTTGTTGTTGCCTCCAAGTGCATTCATTGCATTATTTCGTGGGGTTGTTTGTAGTGATTTCTGGGATCTACACTTGTATAAAGATCCAAGATAGAAAGATAAGTGGTATGGATCCACATGGCAATGCCTACTATTTTGGTTCTTGGGTTTGGCATAAAATGGGGACAAAATGGCCTTTCAAGTATCTTGGCATTCACTGCTTTCTTTGTCTCCCTCCCTCTTCTGTTTTGTCTCCACAGTTTCCTTTGGTTTACATTCAGGTGAGTAGTGATTTCTCCACTCCCCTATCCATTCCTTCATTAATAACGCAAAGCAATTATAACTAATATAACAAGATGGGAGTGATGTGAGCTTTCTAGGGAAAATAGAGAACTTGAACATTTTATGGAAAACTTTCCAGAAAATTTTCCAGTAGGCTTTCTAGAAATGTCTCCGGTACTCTAAATAGTAGTATCTTTTTTAGCACATTGGGTTTAAATCTTAAATTCAAACACATACGGAACTTTATGTGGAGATTATTTTGTTGGAATATTTGTAATAATGTAAAGAGAATAGCATATGCTTCCCTTATATTTAACAAAAAAATGACTATTCTGACAAAACACTGTTTTTAAGTGACATACCTAAAAAGAGATACTGCTTATATCTTGCCTCAACAGTTTATCATAGTATCTTCAGATTCACTAATTTAGCCTCTGTACTATTTATCAGTTCCATTTCAAGTTGAGAAAAACTGATTCGGTTTTACGAGTTGAATATAATATTTCTTTAAAAGATGTGTGTGAGTCTGTGGCACAGGGAATTTGTCATGTTTTGTCTTGGCTACTTGTACTTGTGACTGATTCGGAAGCAAGAGACTTTGCAAAATAGAAATGAGCTTAGTGATGTGTTCATTAGTCATGACTCCTCAGAAGCATAACTAGGGCTGCAGCTACACCGCAAAATGATTGCAATTTGACAGTGCTTTAACTTTCATGGCTCAATGCTATGGAATCTGGGATTCATACTTCTCTGTCAGAGAGCTCTGGAGCCGCAGTAAACTACAAATCCTAGGATTCCATAGAATGGAGCAATGATAGTTAAAGCAGTGTCAAACTGCACTAATTCTGAAATGTGGCAGCAGTCTAGATTGTCATACAGCATTTTATATTTAGCCCATCTGACATGACTGATCACAGTACAACAGCCTATACCACTAGATACAGCAAAATACTGTACAACAAAAACCTGCTCCAACATTTTGGGATGCGTCTTCATCATCATGTTGAGGGCAGAGGAGGCTGCTTCATGCTGTACATGGTGGTGCATTTATTAATTTATAAGGACAATATTGTTACAGCTAGTCTTGGCAGAACTGTACCATTATGTTGGTCCCTGTTGTACTTGATTCCATTCCTCATAACCAATGACCGCAGTGTCATTCATGTATTGTTTTATTTGGCTCTAGAACATACTGCAAGTAAATCAGACAGTTACCTTGGATTATCTAGAGCAAATAGGCTTTTGATAGGATAGATAACACAACAGGGGGAAAGGGCTCTTAAACATTAACCATCTCTGCAATCCTGTGTAAAATTACTTGGCAGTACATTTTGTTTAAATTGGCTTCCCACAACCCATGTTTAAGATTTAGTTCTCTACACGGAAAAAGATATAAAGCTGATTTTCCCCCCAGGATTAATTAAAATAACTGACTTGGAGTTTAAATTTTAAAAATGATCCACTCAGCTTAGCTTTTGTTTGGTCAGTTGCTTTTTGTTCTGGGGAATGACAGAAAGGATCAAGAATTAGAGGACTGAGCCAATTAGTTATTATCTCTTTAAGTCAGGAATGAAAAACCTTTGGCCTTCTGTCATCCCTGAGCTGGGTTTTGAGGTTTTTAAAAAACCTGTTTAACTTCTGCAGCCAGTATTGGCTTCCCACAACCCATGTTTAAGATTTAGTTCTCTACACGGAAAAAGATATAAAGCAGCCAGTATATTAATAAAAGTGTGAAATTTGGTTTGATTTGATTTATAGTTACCTTTCGCCCTAAAAAAATTGGGACTCAAAATGTCTCACAAGAAGACTGAGAATGAGATACAAATAAAACAACTAAAAATATAATATCGCAGAATAATTTAATTATAAAGTTATTTTAAAGGCATTATCAATAAAACAGCCCAACAAGTTAGAAGGCCCTTCTCCAGCAGTCTGTAAATTGTCAGAATCCTTTTTGCATTGTCATTGCTGTTGTGTATCTTCAAGACATTTCCGACTTATGGCATCCCTAAGGTGAACCTACCATGGGTTTTTCTTGACAAGATTTATCCAGAAGAAGTTTGCCCTTGCCTTCCCCTGAGGCTGAGAGAGTGTGACTTGCCCAAGGTCACCCAGTCAGTTTCATGGCCAAACAGGACTTGAACCCTGTTTTCAAAAGTTGTAGTACAAAACTCAAACCACTATGCCACACTGGCTCTCTCCTTTTTAAATACAAAGGCTTTTACCTACTGGCAGGACAACGCAGAAGGGGCTTGGCGAGTCTCTTTTGGAAGAGAGTTGCACAGCCTGGATGCAGCCACCAAGAAGCCCCTAAGCATCTTCTCATTACCATTTTGGCTACCGAAGTTAGAGCTTCCAGAGTAAAAACTAGAGCAAGCCTCTGTACCTTTAATGGTTGTGTAAGAGGTAATTTCAGCAGGCGTTGGAGTGGTGTTGTTTGCCTTCCAAGTTATGGCGACCTTAAGACAAACTTATCATAGGGTTTTCATGGTAAGATTTCTTCAGAGAGGGGGTTTGCCACTGTCATCTTCCAAGGCTGAGCATGTGTGACTTGCTGAAGGTCACCCAGTGGGTTCCCATGGCCAAGCCGGGACTTAAACCCTGGTTACCCAAGGTCCTAGTCCAATTCGCAAACCACACCATGCTAGCTCTCCATATCTGATTATGTGACAAGCAACATTCGATGAAATTTTCTCTTTTACATAGCCATTAAATGTACAGGAGCTATCTTCAGCTTTTAATGTGGCAACCATATAAGAGAGAGAGTCCCCCCATCTTCATACTACTACTACTACCACCTTCATAATACTAATAATTTATCAGCACAGTGAATATCACTCATGTATTGTAGGTTCAGTGGTCTGAAGCAGCAGAATGGCTGGTGGAGCTTATGCTCCCTGAAATACATTTAGTGAGTCAGAGTCCTTTGCTTATGAAAATAAGGAAGCAAATGTTTAGTAAAAAATATTGTGAAAGAAGAGATAAGAGAAATGCTAGCTTTCATTAATTAAGTGGAAGCGGCAGAGAGTCACTCATACTCATCATCATCATCATCATCATCATCATCATCATCATCATCCTTGCTGTGATACTTTTGCTGCGTTTCCAGAAATGCATTTTTACACTATGTAATTTTTGGCTCCATTCAGACTGACCTTTTTGCACTGGAAGGAACTGGGAAGATTCGGTTTCCACCCCCCGAAGTGCAAGTGCTTGACTACCAATCAGAGTATTTTAATCCTGAATGCCCTCTTGGAGAAATTGGGTTAAAATGAAGGTGCCTTGCTGTCAATCAAATTTAGCTCCGCGTTCGTCATAGGTGACGTTTCCTGCACTCATTGGCCAATCGGAAATGTGCTTCCCCCCTCCTTTTTAAAAAAAAACCAGGCGCCAGTATGCACATATTTTGTCAAATTTAAAAACCTCATCTGTGTGTGTGTGTGTGTGTGTTGTGGGTATTTGGGTCACTGCAGGTTATGATCTTCCCTTGGCCCCGTTGTCAACCCCAAAATGCAAGCTAATGTCATCTCTGCATCCTGCATCCTCCCTCCTTGCCACCCACAATGCCTCATACACATGTAATAATAATAATAATAATAATAATAATAATAAAGTCATCACCTCGGAATGCCCTAGACTACCTCTGAATTCCTTAAAGACGGTAGCAAAAATCATTCAGTATCAATTTGCCAAATTGGAAAGAGAAACGTTGTAACATTTGCATAAAAAGCCGCCGGCAATTGCTCTTTGCAGCATTTCCTTTGCTGGAAGCAAGGAAATGAAAGGGAAAGTGAACAGGCAGCCACATTCTATCTGTCTGTCTGTCTGTCTGTCTGTCTGTCTGTCTATCTATCTATCTATCTATCTATCTATCTATCTATCTATCTGTCTATTGCAAAAAATATGCACATAGTTTGTCAATAATAATAAAAAAGAGAGAAAGCTGCTTGGTGCGAGCTCCGTCCTGTGCCCTCCCTCTGACCTGCCCTGAATTGACCCTTCGTCCTGCTCCTTCCTTCTCCTCCTCCTGCTCCGTTACAGATTGCCCTCCATGGCCCCCTTCTTCCCCCGGCTCCTTCATCCTCCTCCTCCATCACTTTCTCCAGTTCCCCCCTCTGCCCTCCCTCTCTGCCCTTTGCATCCCCTGTCAGTCACCCTGATTCCCCCTTTTTGCATCCTTCCTCCAGCTCCTTCCTCCTCCTCCTCCTCCTTCACCCCGATGAAGGGGAGGGATTGCCCTGTCCACTGCCCTCCCTCTGACCTAAATCCCTCCCCTGAACTTGCTCTGATCATGATCGGGGGCAAGTTCATATTCGCTGAACCTGGGTTTTTTCAAAAGAGACGGCTTTCCCCCCTGATTCCAAATGACTCGCGCCAATGGGGCATTTGCCATGAAACGGTTGTGCATGCCTCGAATTCGATTGTGAGAGATTCGGGGCCAATATGAATGTCACGTGCAAGATTTGATTCCTGATCTAGGGTAAAAGGTAGTCTGAATGGCCCTTTAGCAGTCTGACTCCACTTTATCTGGGCAAGTCACACTCTCTCAGCCTCAGGGAAAGGCAATGGCAAATCTCCCATCCCCAAGAAACATGCCAAGAAAACCCTATGATAGGGTTACCATAAATCAGAAATGATTTGAAGGCATACAACAACAATAACTATGCAAAAAAAGTTTAAACAAACAAAAATGTGGTTTAAACAACAATAACAAGTTTAAAGCATGAATTTTGTAGGGTTATTTTTTAAATAATTTTTTCCTCCAATACTGTTTAGGATCCCAAGAGGAACCGCTTGTACCAGTGGCAAGATGTAGAGCTGCAGGTAGGCCTCACCCAGCTCTCCTTCCCTCTCACATCTGAGCCCACCCAAGGGACCTACAAAGTGGTGGTGAAGAAATCCTCTGGGAAAAATGTGGAACATCCCTTTGAGGTGAAGGAGTACGGTAAGGCACCTCTTATGCCAGTATATTCAGCAGTACAAATTGGCCATCCATATCCACAGATTCTTTGTCCACGCATTCAACCATCCATGGTTTGAAAATATTTAAAAAGTACAGTGGACCCTTGGCATCCATTGGAGTTTAGTTCCAGGATTCCCTGTGGATACCAAAATCCACCAATGTTTGAGTTTCATTAAATACAATGGTGTAGTATAATGGTGTCCCTTATATAATATAATGGGGAAAGAAAGGTTTGCTTTTTGGAACACACACACACACACACAATGTTTTCAAGCTGTGGATGCTTGAATCTGTGAATAAAGAATCCATGGATATGGAGCGAGAACTGTATGTATGTTCCTAAAAGCAAAGTTTGACTTTGCCATTTTATAATATCATAGAATAATTTTATATAAGGGACACCATTTTACTGTGCCATTGTATTTAATGGGACTTGAGCATCCACTGATTTTGGTATCCACAGGAGTCCTGCAACCAAACCCCAGCGAATACAAGGGCCTGCTGTAATGAATGTTTGGTGTTTAGGTTTGCTTTAGGCCCTGAGGTTTCTAGTTCAAAACCTGAGACCTAGGGATGGCTTCTGCTGATGTCATTATTTGTTGTTGTTTGCCTTCAAGTACTTTCTGACTTATGGAGACCCTAAGGCAGGGGTAGGCAACCTGCGGCCCGCTGAGGCCTTGGGACCGGCCCCAGCCCAGTCCTGCCGCCGATTGCCGCCAGGGCCTTTGGCGTCTGGCGCGAGGGGCATGGTGGGGCAATTGTATATAGAAGCCTCAGAAACATGCATTTATCTTAAAAAATTTTTAAAAAATCAGCACATTTTTTTGCGTGTCCTCCATTTTTTATTTAAAAAGTGCCCTCCATTTGAAAATTTTGTCCTATATTTGTCCCGGCTTATTTATTTATTTAATTTTTTTAAAAAATATTTAATTATTTATTTTTTGGCTTCGGCCCCCCAGTTGTCTGAGGGACAGCAACCCAGCCCCCCGCTCAAAAGGGTTGCCTACCCCTGCCCTAAGGTGACCCTATCGTAGAATTTTCTTGGGAGTGCTTGGATTTTGTATTCCTGCATGGTGGAGGGATGGACTGGCTGGCCCTAACTCTAACTCTAGAAGTGTATGCTTTTAGGAGACTTGGGATGCAATTCTATGCATCTTTCCATGGGAATAGGTCCCATTGAAGTCAAGAGTCTTCCTTTCATATTTGGGAATTGCAATATTGATCAAGTATCTTTTAAAGCTAAACATAGAATCATAGAATCACAGCATTCGAAGAGACCCCCAAGGGCTATCCAGTCCAGCTCCCTTCTGCCATGGAGGAATATACAATCAAAGTACCCCCAACAGATGGCTGTGTTTAAAAAAACCCTCCAAGGAAGGAGAGTCCACCACACTCGGAAGCAGCGTCTTCTACTGTTGAATAGCTCTGACTGTCAAGAAGTTCTACCTAATGTTGAGGTGGAATGCACATATTTTGTGCAATAGGGGAACAAGTGAGACTGGAGATGTTCCAAACTAGATGTTTTCTTAAATATGTAACATACAGCTAGGTGTCACATTATTTTTATTGAGGTTCTGGCACACTCTGGGTTACAGGCATATGGGAAAGGGAAAGATTCTCTCTTGGTTTTCCAGTGTAATTGAAGTCCATTTTCTCTTCCACCCAAATGCACTGCTAGGACATCTGAGGCAAAAACTGGTCAACAGAGCATCATGTTATTGTTGTTGTTGTTTATCCTGTCTTTTGCCCAGTTTGAAACTCAAAATGCCTTACAACAATTTAAAAACATTGTTAAAAGTTACCCTATCAGGGAACAGGGTCCTAGCTAGCCAAGAAATACAAAATGGTAATGCTAATGTTCTTAGAGACAGAAGACCTCCTTCAGCAAAAAAACTTTCATTATTGCATATGGGGAAAACAGTGGTCTGAAAGGAGGAAGGGGAAAAAATAGAAACATACAACATTGTTAAGATTAATAAATTATTTTCACCATAAGTTTTTGTGGGCCACAGTCCACTTTTTCAGATGCAACAGGTGGACAGTAGTCCATGACAGCTTATGATGAAATAAATGTATTCATCTTAAAGGTGCCACAAGAGTCCTTTTTTCCTCTTTTCCCCTCTTTTTGTATTGAACCAAATTGATACAGCTATCTGTTTGAAAAGCAATTTGAAAATAAGTGTGTGGTTAATGTCCTTTACTCCAGAAAACATATCCAGGGTTAGTCGTGCTGGCCATGAAGCAAAGTACAATAACATCCAAAATCCACAAAACAGTGACATCTTTATTGGCCAAGCAAAATGCATAAAATACATATTTATCTTGGTATTTCTTTCCTTCCTGTAGTGTTGCCCAAATTCGAGGTTGTGGTGAAAGTACCTAAAATTATAACCATCATGAGTGAAGAAATGGAAGTGACTGTCTGTGGCATGTAAGTGATGCGGGGTGGGATTCCTCTTTGAAACCAGGGCAATGAGAGAATTTTGCTGAGAGATAACACAAATGCCAACTGGCCTTCATGGCTTGGGAAAGTAATTTTTCACAACAGTGCCCAGAATCCTCTAGCCAGTAGTCATGCTGGCATAGGGGGATTCTGGGAGTGATTGTTAAAAGAAAATGAATTTCCCAAGCTCTGCAGATCTCACTGTTGCTCTCATCACATACTGTCTTCCATCATCTGGTATTCCTCTCTGCTATAGAGATTTGGGTCTAGGGCTGCTCAGGCTGCATCTGCACTGCAGAAATAATGCAGTGACAGATTTAGCCTTCTCTGCTGGAGAGCTCTGATACCATAACAGACTACAAATCCCAGGATTCCATAGAATGGAGCCATGACAGAGATTCCCCAGGAGGAAGCCATAGCAGTTAAAGTGGTATTATAGTGCTATAACAATGTAGTGTAATATTATCCTTAAAATGGTGTCAATCTGCATTCTTTCTGCAATGTGGCAGCAGCCTAGGATGCAGTCCCATCAGGGATGTAGCCAAGGGGGGGGGTTCTTGGGGTCTGGATCCTCTCATTAGAAAAATGAATGGTTCGTGCTGCTGCGCCGCTGCACCCAAGCCCCATTATAATGGTGGCACTTAGTCTGGACCTCCCCCCCCCTTCCTAAAATCCTGGCTACGTCCCTGGTCCCATTGCTCTTGCCTACATATAAAACAAGTGAAAACATTTAAATATTTGGGATTGGTTTACTCAGACACAACCTCTTGGAAAGAACAATTGCTAAACCTTAAAATACATCTTACAGATCAGCCAAAGCAATTTTGAAGTTTGCTGCCACTAAAGGAGGCAAATTTAGTAAACCCTGCCCTGACTATATATAAAGCCCAAACAATGGCACAATCCCTCTGTGGGGCAGAGATCTGGGGTGCATCAAAAATACCAAGCTTTGGGAGACAATATCCAAAAATTGGAATAAAGTACTAAACTATGGCGCTGGATAGACAGGCCCTATGGGGCGCTGTCGTGACGTGTGAGGGGCAGCGCTTCCAGACGCAACTCGCCCCTCGCACGTGATGAGGACATCAAAATGGCGGAGCCCTGTACATACGAGTGCCACCATTTTGACGTGATGGACGCATAGCGTCCGCACATCCTGGCACCTTTGTGACACCACAAGTGTGCCATTGGTGCCTTGCGGCATCAGAATGGTGCCGCAGAAAGAATCCGCTTTTTGCGGGTTCTTTTTGCTGAGTGAGGGAGCCACACAGTTTGTCCGCTGCGGCTCCCTTGCGCAGCAAACCAGGGTGGCGGCAGACCACCCTTTTTGGGCGGTCTGTATCCTGCCTATATTAGGAAGAAATGGGAAGATGCATTAGTTTTACATTAATAACTTGATTTTCAGATATTATGATAATATGAGTAAACCTAATTATTAGCAAAACTAAAGAGGAACAGGAACAGGATATAGGTGATATCGAAGATGATAAATGAATAGAGTTTAGAATCATCTCTTTGTTGGAAATTGTGTTTTCTTTTTTTACTTTTTGACCTTGTATGAGGGAGATAAGCGGTTATCTTTATAGCTTAAGTCATATAATGAATAATGCAGACTAACTATAGATAACATATCTGTAAGAGAGTGGTATATTTGACAAAACAAAGGTGGTGGAAGTTACTATATGTTTGTAGGATGTTTATAGATAGGAAGGTATGACTGAATTTGTAGGTATGTGGAAGTTAAATTAATTTTTTATTTTTTATTTTTCTTTTGTAAAGTAAACATTGTTCAAAGGACGAGAAAGAAGGTAGAAGGGTTGGTAGACAGTTAAAGTATGTGGTAGAAGGTTAGAGTAAGTGATGGAAGGTTAGGGATGAAGAAGATGGTCTGAGTGACGGAATGAAGGTCAGAGAAGAGAAGGATAATGGTAAGCGTTAGTAAGGAGAAAAGAGGGGTTTTTAGATGGCCAAAGAGGGAGGAGAACAAGAGGAATTAAGTAGGGGAAGGACAAAGAGGAAGGAAGAGGGTGGAGTTAGAGAAGGTCAGAGAAGAGTAATAGACAGGAACACTGAACAAATGCAGAAGTCTTGAAGGTTTGAAGACCCTTTGGGGAATGTTTGAACATTATATGTTTGACTTGTTATCTTGTATGTATGTATGTATGTATGTATGTATGCATATACTGTATGTTATTTTGTATGTATGTTTCATATGTATGTTTTTAAATCTAATGAATGTTGTTTTAAAAAAATACCAAGCTTAGAACACACTCAGAACTATTTCTTGTGGTCATTGTTAGCCCTACCTAAAGATGTTTTGACTGTCATGATCAGGTTGGAAACTTGTATATTGAGTATAGAGAGCCAAGCAGACAAAAGAATAATATGTTATTGGCTTAAGGTGCAGGGGATGGATAATACCAGGCTACCAAAAAAAATGTTTGATAGAATTTTCTAATGGCATGCCTAATAAAAACTGGGCACATCATGCTGCCCAATTCATCATCAAATATGGGCTTATATCAAATGAGCTAAAAGGGCTTCAACTAGATGCAACTAGATTGCTCTTTCCTTCCTTTTCTGTTACTGCTACTTTACTATGGCTTCTTCTGATTTGCAGGTATACCTATGGAAAGCCTGTCCCAGGCCTGGTGAAGGCCCGTGTTTGCCGACGATATTCCGAGTCCAGGAGCCAATGTTATGGCAAAGAGTCAGAGGGTGTTTGTGAAGAATTCAGTGGACAGGTGAGCCTCAATATTGAATCTGGAATCATGTAGCAGGGGAAAGGGAACTATTTTCTTGTGGATCACAGACTATAGTTTGAGATCTGCCTAGAAGAATAAGCAGAGCAAGATGAAGACCTCAGGACATGGAGCTGAATCCAGTCCTCCCCTGGGTCCCATAAACTGGTGGTCCTCCAGCTTTCATGGCAACCCCATGAATTTCACAGGGTTTTCTTTGGCAAGGAATGCTCAGAGGCAGTTTTACCAGTTCTTTCCCCTGGAATAGAGCCTTACAGAACCTGGTATTCATTATGGTCTCCCATCCAAGTAGCAGTCAGGGCTGACCCTGCCTAACTTCCAAGATCAGAAGATGGGATCTGGTGCCTTTAGGGTATTTAGGTGATCATATATGAAGATATGGTCCTTCAAATAGTCTGGACTTGAGCTGTAATTAATAGCAATAAGAGCTAATAGCTTTTGGTGGTTTTGTTTCTCCCCTGCCCCAAAAATATCCTGTAAAACTGAATTCATCCCTTGGGTTTAAATAAATTCTCCACTCTTGTCTGAAAGGGAAACCAGGGCATCAGAAGCCTTCACACTATGGTTGGTTAACCTACTTGTCTTGCTTCTTCTGCAGGCAGATGGGCACGGCTGTTTGTCTCAGGTGGTGCAAACAAAAGTGTTTCAACTGAAGCGGTCAGGATATAGGATGAACATCGAAGTGGAAGGCAAGATCGTTGAAGAAGGCACAGGTACGTTCAATGGGACAGGTGGGCTATGTGGCTGAGTAAAGACTAGCAGTAGGGAGTAGTAGTCCTGGGCAGTAGGGAGTATGGAAAGAACTTTAGGAAAACTCGAACAACAGATGAATTTCGGACAATATCAGACTAAACTGTTATAGCACTATTATAGCACTTGAACTGCTATGGCTGCCTCCTGTGAAATCCTGGGATTTGCAGTTTAGGGAGGGGCTTTTAGAATTTTCACGCACAGAATTCCCACTAAAGTACAAGACCCAGAAGTCTCCCAGGAAACAGCCAGAGCAGTTAAAGTGGAATAATAGCGTTATAACAGTGTAGTCTGATATTATCTGAAAAAGGGATTTCCCGAGGAGAATCCTGCGCAATGAAAATCTTTGCATTTCAGGACTTATTCTGTATGAAGAAAACCAGCTGACATTTTCAATACTGGAAAGTTGTTTTCTATGCAGAAAATAGTATTTTCTGCCCAGGTAGTAATTCTGCACAGGAAGCCAGTGAAGCTAAGGCGTCTCTCTATTGCATGAGTTTTCATTGCCCATTGGACACCAAGCTCTTGTGCATAATAACAAGAGCTCAGAATAATAAATTGTGGCTTGGAAAATATATTTTTGCTCTTTGGCTCCCTTCCTACAGAGGACCAGTGACAGCTGGTAGCTCCAGTGTTACCAGAGCAGGAAATCTGCTCAGGGTTATAGTCTGGACTTTAAAGGAGCTATCCAAAGTGCTGAACTCTGTCTCCCAAAGAGGTTCAGCACAATGGATAATTTTGTTAGAGTTTGGACTAAAACTTAGAGCAGATTCATTGCCCTGCTGATATCGAGCCAACAAATTTTATTATATTTAATGGTATATATTTTATGTGATTTTATATATAGATGTTTTAATTTTATAATAATTTTATAGGTTTTATCTGTGAGATGCCTTGGATCCCTTCAGAGAGAAAGGCAGGATATAAGTTAAATAAATAAATAAATAAACAAATAATAAACTGCCAGTGGTAAGGACTTTTGTTCTAATTCTAGGGGGGGAAAGGTTGGCTGAAGGAAATGTCAACTAATATCACTGTCCCTAGCAATTTTTACAAACCACTCTTCCAACCCTGTTGGAATCCCAGAGCACATGCTTTGCCTGCTGAAGGCCCCAGATTCCGTTCCTGGCAACTCCAATGGAAAACGAAAACAACAACAACAACAACAACAACAACAACACAGGGAGCAGATTATCAGCAATTGGGGAACTGGGTTGAACTACAGCTCCCAGAATCCTTCAGGGCAACAAAACGTCTGGGAATTGTAAGGTCCATCTACAATGTAGAAATAATGCAATCGATAATACTATAACTACCTTGATGGCTCTATCCTACAGATTCCTAGATTATGTAGTTATGTGAGGCATGGGCAGTCTTTAGCAGAGACAGCTAAATACCTTGTAAAACTACCAATCCCAGGATTCCATAGCTGCAGCACTTAAAGTGGTGTCAAACTGTATTATTTCTACAGTGTAGGTGCATCTATGTAAACTTCTTTGTGTCTCCTCCCTGAAACTTGCAAGGACAACTTCCTGGGGAGCTTGAATCAAATAGAATTAGAACAAATGTTCTTTTAACTCTCCTTGATGTGTGTTTTGTACATTGGTTCTTTTTTGGCAGAGATGGAATTAACAGGCTCAGCTTCCACGGATATTACCCAGACACTCAGCAAAGTTACATTAAAAGATGCGGACCATTATTACAAGCCCGGGATCCCGTATGAAGGGCAGGTATGACCAGCTGATAAATCTTTGTTGCATACAACTCCATAGCTGAGAATTTAAGAAAGACTCTGCAAGCACTGGAACAGCCAGGGCCAGCCTAACCATTAGACAAAATATGACAACTGCCTCGGCTGGCAGAAATTGAGGGACAATGGTGGCAGCTTCCCACCACTCTCTCATGAACATCATTACTATTTTATTTCTAATGGAAGAGGGATTCCTGCATGCCACCCACATTCTCTTCGGCATCCTGAACTAGAGCCCATTCACACTATGGAGTTCATCACATGAGACTAAAACACAGAATTTTAACAGGATCAAAGCATCTTTGTTCAGTAGTTATTACACGATGCCATGTTCGTCCTCCTGCTGCCTTGCATTCCATTTGTTCTTCTGGTGCACCTTTTAATTGACAAGCAGAACTCATCGATAGGATCTCAATCTTGCTCCTGTTCTATTCCTGCCTTCATGCAATGGGCCCCATGGTAATCAAGTGGTATGAATGGGTGTGATTCTGTTCCTCTCCCCTTATCCCTTCATCCTTTCAGCAATCTTGGCTGGCAACAGCTTCCCAAAGCAAACTGCTGTGCACACATACACACAGCAGCTGGCTTCAGGATGCAGTTGGCAATGCAATGACTTGTCGCTCCCCCTGAAGCATGAGGCTGCTGTGTTAATGTGCACACAGCTACCCCACACTTTGCAAGGGGGGAGAACCAGTGATCACAGCGACAACATCTTCCCAAAGACAGCTGCTGTGCACATTCACAGAGCAGCCAGCTTCAAGAGGTGGTTGGCAGCCGCCATCACTTGTCTCCTCACCTTCCTCATGAAAGGTGGCTTTTGGTAGTGCAGAAAACAGATCACACAATTATAGATCTCCAAAGTGATGTCATGGGGGAAAATGCAGTAACAAATGATGCCAAATCAGTATGCTTGCATTCTGAAACAAGTGAAATGGTGGCGGGACAGCCTTTGTTGTTGTTGTTGCATGTCTCCCAGTCATTTTTTTACTTTATGGCAATCCTAAGATGAATCTATCATAAGGTTTTCTTGGCAGGTTTCTTTGGAGGGGGTTTGCCAGTGTCATCCTCTAATGTAGTGGTCCCCAAACTGTGTCCTTTAAGAGATTTTGGACTTCAGCTCCCAGAAGCCTCAGCCATGTTGGCCAATAGTCTGGGATTCTGGCAGCTGATGTCCAAAATCCGTTAAAGAGCACGGTTTGGCTAGTATGATAAAGTCCTGAGTGGTTCTGACCTGTGGAATCCTGGGACTGGAACCTTTGTGATGATTCAGAACCCTTTGGCAGAGAATGCTATATGTCTATCCCTAAACTGCAAATTTCAGGATTCCACAGGACTGAACCATGGCAGTTAAAGTGGAATTATAATGCTATAATGCTGTAGTGTGAATGGGCACCTGGTCTGCTACCTCAGATGTGATACCCATTGCTAGTGTGAATTCAACTACTAGTCATGTCAGTTTTATCATTGCTATATACAATTGAATATCAAAGTTAGGCTCATCTGTGCCATAGTATTTCTATGGATGGATTGAAAGCTGGACCGTAAAGAAAGGTGGGGAGAAATAGTTAATTTGAAATGTGGTACTAATGAATTGTTCTACAGATGCCATGGACTTCTAAAAAAGCAAATGAACGGGTCTGAGAACAAATCAGGCTTGAACACGCACTAGAAGCCAAAATTACTATGTGGTGGCTGTCATACTTTGGATAAATCACATGATGACATGACTGATTGGAAAAGAGAATACTGTATATATTTATGTATAAGTCTAGAAATTTTAGTCAAAAATTTTACCCCAAAAAACTGAATCGACTTATCCACGGGTCAATGTAAGTACTGTAGTTTAACTTTCATAGAAATAGAAATCATCCCCAGTAAAACACAAGACTATAATCTGTCCTGGAAGGGTTGACCTGCCTCTGCTCTTTCATCCCTCCATCCTTCAGTGTGAATACAAACAATTATGCCTCCTGTAATCTTGTAAGTTCTTTGGCATCATTTTCCTTTGCTTTATCCTTTACATTCTTTATTACATAACCCTAACCCTCGACTTATGTCATATCAAAATCCATAATTTTGGCCCCAAAACCTGCTCTAGACTTATACATAAGGTCAATTTATAGTCGAGTATATACAGTAATCCTTGGTAAAATGGAAGGCAGCAGGAAAAGAAGGGGACCACTTTACAGATGGATTGACTCAGTCAGGGAAGGCTTGGCTGCCCTGGGTTTGCAAGACCTGAGCAGGGCTGTTAATAACAGGTTCTTTGAAGGTTTCTCATGCATAAGATTGCCATAAATTGAAACTAATGTGACAGCCCATAACTAGTCAGCTTCTGAAAGTTGGCTGAGGGAGGAGTACCATTTAGGGTAAAAGACTATTTTGTTTCTGTTGTTTTGGTAAGAACTTGCCAACATCCACATTTTTCTTAATATTTCCAATAGAAAGAACTGAATACTAAAACAAAACTTGCATGTGAAAGAAAGTGGCACCCATCAGGACACAGAGATTTGAGTGCCAAAATGTAGATTTGAACCCATTTTAGTACAAGTGGTTACTTACTTTAATTGAGCTGCAGTGCTAGATGAGAATCATGCCATCTCTCTTTTTTTAAAGGGTTCATCTCACTGTAGAAATCATGGAGTTTGACACCACTTTAAGTGCTGTAGCTTCATCCTACAATCTATAGTTTTACAAGGTCTTTAGAATGCTGGTGCCTCACAAAACTATACTTCCCAGGATTCTGTAAGATGAAGCCATGGCAGTTCAAGTAGTGTCAAACTGTAGTATTTCTACAGTGTAGATACATTCCAGATACATCCTACAACAACTCTATGGAGTTTATCACACAAAGGAGATTGGGAGTTTATTCCGGAAAGACCACATAATTACCCAAAATGATTCCACACAATGTTGCACAAAACCCATCATTAAAATGGTGACAAAGAAGCATTAACGTTCATCTTTTTTACTTTCGGGGTTTCAGCGACTGCATTTCTGATATCACTTTATTTGCACAATTGCATGTGATAATCATTTGCACAACTACTCCTCATTTCCACTTTATTTGCAGGATGCTTTAAATGTGCTTTAATCTCTCTTTAATGCTGAAATTAGCCCCAGTGTGATCAGGTTGGTGGTACCTGGCCTACCGAGTTTGCCTGGTAGAAATGACGCAAGATATTGTTTCCGTTCATGTTTTAAGAATATAACCAAATTAATACAGTACATTGATTTCCTAATTGGGATGAAGAGAAGTTGAAGTTTAAAACATTTGAATGCATAAAAAAAAGCAAATCTGACATATTTGCCCATCCTAAGGCTGTCAGGGATGATGGGAATTGTAGCTCTTCACCTCTGGCTCGAACTCACCACCTTGTTACGCACCGGCACTGACCAGTTTTGGCCAGTGGATAAAGCTTTGCTCTAAAGCAGCAGAGTTACAGAGAATAGGCTGAAGACCCTGACAAACTCTCCAAGCCTTCTCACTCTTGCTTTTCCACAGAAGTCTTCACCCTTCTTCAGGATCCAGCTGGCTCTTGTAGCTTAACCCAAGACACCAGACAACTCAGTAGTCTTAAATAAAAGATCTACTTTATTCTACTATATACAGCTCCAAAACTATCCAATACTCCTCCACTACTACTACCCACAAAATACATTGGGATTCATAGCCATTATTATAGTCATTGCAAAATACCACCCACTCTTGTCAGTTTCCACCCAGTGGGCGTGTATAACCATTCTCATTGGTTCTCTTGGTTCATCCCATAATTAGTGATTTCATCATCTCAGCCTTGTTCACTTAACAATTCTCAGGTGTGTTCAATTATCCACTTTGCATTTCTGTCCTTGGCATTTAGGACTTGTTAATTATATTACCTTTTACACCTGTGTGGCTTCTAATTGCTTTTGCTGAGTCACCCTGACTCTCACATACATGTTTTACTTCTTTCACTGTATGTCCCATGTTGCTTTTCCTTAACAAAGGCCTCATCCCATCCTCTGAGGAAAGAAAAGAAAATGTCTTAGGGAGACCCTAAGAGAGACCCAGTGTGGTATAGTGGTTTGAGTGTTGGATTGTGACTCTGGAGACCATGGTTGAAATTGCCACTGAGCCATGAAACTCATTGGGTGGACATGGATGAGTCATATATTCTCAGCCTTAGAGGAAGGCAATAAAATCCAAACCACCTCTGAACAAATCTCACCAAGAAAACCCTTTGATAGGTTCACCTTACGATCACCAAAAGTCAGAAGTGATTTAGAATCATAGAGTTGGAAGTGACCACAAGGGCCATCCAGTCCAATCCTCTGCCATGCAGGAACTCACAATCGAAGCACCCCTAACAGATGGCCACCCAGTCTCTGTTTAAAGACCTCCAAAGAAGAAGACTCCACTACACTTCAAGGGAGTGCATTCCACTGTTGTGTGCCTTCCACTTGAAGGCACACAACAACAACAACAACAACAAAGGCCCTAAGAACAAGTGGATAAATTTGGCAGCTCCAGTACTAGGAAATCTTGGACTACAACTCCCTGAAGTTGGTAAATTGTCACCCCAAAAAAGTAACTTTTGCATGCTTTCCTTTGGATTTTTGAGTGTCTTGAGTCGAACTCTTCCAGTAAGTGGGATTTCATTTCTCAAACTCCGCTTCAATTTTTGTCCCTTTATGCTTATTTCCATTGCAACTCACTTACTACAGACCTGCTCTTACAGGTTCCAGTCTTACATAGTAATGTCCTTTTAAAAAAATATAACAGGTTGATGTATGTGTTTGTTTGTTTTCATATCCAGGTGAAGCTAGTAGATGGTACCAATCAGCCCATTGCCAACAAAACAATCACGATTACTGTAGGTGCCTTCAAGGCCAACTATACTACTGATGCCCTGGGACAAGCTGAGTTTTCCATAGACACCACTAATTTCACACATGAATCTATTAATGTCCAGGTGAGTGTTGCTGAAGGGGTAGTGCGGGGTGCAGACCATTACGAGTGACACCTTAAGCACGGGTGGCACCACTACTCCCCAAATGCCTGCCTTTTGGTAGAAATGGGTTGATGCATTTGCCTGCATCCTTTTAAAACCCTGGATATCATTGGAAGAGAAGGCATGAGTGGGGTGAGGCTCAGTGGGCAGATACAGGAGAAACATTGGGTTTTTAAAAAAGTTTTTAGTCTTTTTAAAAATCTTATTAAAAATATCACATCTTACCAAATTTTCACTTTTTAAACAAATTTTCACTTTAAGCACCTGAAACTATGTACATGTAATACAATTAGGCTGTGCTTATGATACTATAATTTAAAGGCACAGTTTTAATTTTACTAGTAGTTTATATCAAAGCTATTGCCATTACATTCAATGATATAAGGGACTTACGATTTATGATTAATGTCTACCTTCCCGTGAGGTCCCTGTTTGTCACTCAGTTCTGCTGTTTAGGTCAGAATGAGGTGCCCAGCCATGGTATTAATGCTGAAAGCCTCATTCTGACCTCAGAGCAGCTTGTGCCCACAGCGGTGGCACTGGGTGACAAATGGGGACCTGATAGGAACCAAGAGTGAAGACAGCCAACACCGTCACTGAGACAAGAGCTGCAATGCAGAGCAGAGCGTAGTATGAACCCTGGCAACAACTGCAAGGGAAGGAAATTCAGTAAATTCAGTAATTCAATAAATCCTTAAAACCTTTTGAGAGTCTTTGCACATTGCACCAACAAATCTAATCTTTGCAAACTGTTGCAAGCAAGCGGAGATTTGCACATCTCTTTCCTTCCTGTCCAGAGCTAAGCTCTCTACCCCACAAAGCTGAAGAATTTGCACCCTTGTCTCCCTTCCGAAATGTCTCATGGAAACAGGTCAGGTCCTGAAATCTGGCAACCTGATAAAATTATTGCTCAAGAAATAGTGGAATGGAAGAAATGCTGCCAAAAAGCAGGTCTGTCTTTGCAGCAACATTGCCAATTGTTGCTCAACACAGTGACCCTGTATTCGTCACACACACACACACGTATCTTGTTAAGCAACATTCAACAACATTATTATATGGACAGCTCTGCTATTTGAAAGCTTAAATGCAAAGAAGCAGGGGGGGAAGAATAGGGGCTTTTTCCTTTTTCCTCCCAGTCATATCATCTCTTCTGCTGTGCTCCAGCATTTTAAATGGATTTAGGCCATTTCTGCCAAAAGTCAGGTGTTTGGGGAGCAGTGGTATCATCCCTCTCTTAGGGGGATTATTGTACATAATAATGGGATTTGTACGTTGGTGAGGCATTAAGCCTGGTCTCTCATAAAGCTCAGGATTCTGTAGGATAGAGTCATGCTCTTAAACTGGTGTTGAACTGCTTTAATTCTACAGTGTGGATACTCTCTTAGAGGAGAATATAGAATATCATACTCATGGGGGTGTGAGCTGCTCATTAGAGAAGGTGCTTTGTTATTTGACAATCTAAATCATTTTTCCAACTTCTGAACATCCTCATTTATGATTGTCATCTTTTTCACCAGGCTCAATATAAAGCAGAAGCATCTTGTTATGACAGAAACTGGAAGTTTCCCATTCATCAATCTGCATATCAGAGGGCATCCTTGTTCTACTCACCAAGTCAAAGCTACATCCATATTTTAACTGTTTCTAAGACATTACAATGTGGAGAACACCATCCAGTCCAAGTGCGTTATGCTCTGAATCTGGAAGTCATCAAACAGGAGAAGATTGTTTTCCACTATTTGGTATGTCTGAATGGACCGAGCTTACTTTTGATAGTACAGTGGGTTCTTGTTACCCTCTGGGGTTTGGTTCCAGCAGGACCCCTCATGGATAACAAATCCTGTGGATGCTCAAGTCCCATTAAACACAATGGCATAGTAAAATGGTGTCCCTTATATAAAATGGAAAATCAAGGTTTGCTATTTGGAACTTATACTTTTGGAATATTTTTAAGCCGTGGATGCTAGGAGGGCCAGCTGCATGAGCTAAAAAGGTGGGAGAACATCTGAGACCTGCTTAGGAGGAATTACCATTCGGAGTGATAAAGTCCCTGATTCAAACTCAAAACTCTAATAGTAATATTTTAAAATTATGGTATATACTCATGTATAAGTCTAGAAATTTTAGTGAAAATTTTAGTGAAATTTTAATGACTTAGAAAGCCTGGGTCGACTTATCCATTGTTCAATATAAGTACTGTACTTGGGCCTTCAACAGACGTGAAGTACAGGCCATAACCCAGGTGCCTGTATTTATTGTTGATTTGGTGTATTGTTTGTTCTCATGTTTTGTTTTAGACTGTATTAATAAAATTTTAATTAAAAATAAGGTTGCAACCTTTAGAAAAAAACAGACGTAAAATGCTTGGGACTGGAAGTGTTTTGGATTTTGGAATACTTGTATTTGCACTTGTGTATGTAATGAGATATCTTAGAAATGAGACCCAAGTCAAAATACAGAATTCATTTATGATTTATAAAGTGTTTATACACTTAGCCTGAAGTTAATTTTATACAGTATTTTTAAATAATGTTTTGCATGAAACAAAGTTGGTATGCCATCAGAAAGCATCAGAAAGCAAAGGTGTCACTATCCCAGAGTTTTGGTTTTTGGAGTATTTCAGATTTTGGGATTCTGGATAAGAAAGATTCAACCTGTATTATTATTTTAAAATAATAATAATGAGAAAATAATAGAAGTATGCTATTGGTGTAAGAAGCAGCATTTTAAAGATTGGTTTTAAAGGAGAATCTCATATTTTAGAGATATTTTGCCAGAAATCTTTCAGCTTTTATGCGATCCAATTTAGCAATGGAAAGCAAGTCCCCAAAAGTAAAAAAAAGCAAGACACTGAGTTACTTTTTTAAATGTTGCTAATGAGTAATTCAGATACTTCAAGAATGAATGGGAAGTAATTACTATTTAAAAGTAACTTGCCAAGTTCTGGTATCAAATGGCCAAGCTCAGCCTGGATTTCACACATCCTTAGGACGTATTAGGGATCTGAGGGCAAAAGAAGGAGTTTTGGAGGGGTGCTAGGGGAGGTTTTAAGGACGATAAAAATGGCCTTGGCCTCTCCGTTATAATATGGTGACTTGCATAATCTCTGCTTTGACCTTCATTAGATATACATGAGATACATGACTTTCAGTTGCTGCTCCTTTCAATCTGAAGAGAGGGGTTTGTTGTATTGCCTTATATCAACTTTAAATAATGTTTACCTTTGGAATGTTTGTTTTACCTTACATCTTGGGTAATCCAAGCAAAGTCAGGGATGAATCCATTTGAAATCAATAGAATAAACAAGCTTCATATGGAATTTGTACTTCAGATTTAGCAGCCTATGTTTGGCTGCTAAACTGCATGTGAATTCAGGCTTGAAACCTGATGTTGGTGCCGATGTACACATTTAGCATTTAGGCCTTTAACTAATTTATTGTGGCATCTGTTTTGTGGATTATAGTTCACTTCTTCAGCTCCATCATGTATCAGCCTTAGTTGCACAGATAGGGTTGCACAGACTGAAAACTGGAGAGGGCTCTTGTAGTGATTTGAGTGTTGAACTATGACTCTGGAAACCAAGGTTTGAATTCCTGCTTGCCATAGACATCATCTGGCTTATCTTAGGCAAGTCACACTGTCTCAGCCTCAGAGAGAGGCAAAAGCAACCCCCTCCAGCAAATCCTGTTAAGAAAACATCATGATAAATTCATCTTTCGGGGCACCATAAGTCAGAAGCAACTTGAAGGCACTCAACAACAATAAGAAGAGGGCATTTCAGCAGCTATTTCTTGTTATAAATATAGGTAGCAAGCATCTCCTGCTGAAATTCCCCCTTCTGCACAATAATTAAAGGTACAGGAAACCTCTGCAATTTTCATTCTGTTAATCCTAGTGCTTGAAAGTATATTTGTATACTGGGGGAACTGGGATATTGTGAGTAGTGAGATCAGAGAGTATAGGAAATGAAAAAGATATCATCACTCACAATTCAATTGGAATTTGAATGTACGCAAAACAAACCCAGCATCCCTTTATGTAGGTAGGGACTAAGTGATAAAACAATCAACTTTGCAATACTGAGTTAATGAATGAAATGATATTTGAATGATTTCAAATAATTAAGTAGGGAGGGATACCGGAGGGCCAGTGTGGCATAGTATTTTGAGTGTTAGATTACAACTCTGCAGATCAGGGTTCAATTTCCCACTCATCCATGACACCCACTGGGTGACTATGGGCAAGTCACAGCCTCAGGGGAAGGCAATGGCAAACCTCCTCTGAACAAATCTTACCAAGAAAACCCCATAATAGGTTTGCCTTAGGGTCAACATAAGTCAGAAATGACTTGAAGGCACACAACAAGGGAGAGAGGCCATTTAACCTTTCTTAGCAGAAACTTCCAGAACCTGGATGTGGCCACCAAATATACTAAACATTGGGTTGTAAACAGGAGTTGCAGCTGTGGTTAGTGTGAGCAGGACACAGTGAATCTACTGTAAGGTTATATCAGTCTTTAAATGAGCTGTCTAAGGGGCTGAACAGGTTTCTAAAACTGATTGTTTTTAAGGAAAGGGTGTTTCAGAGGGAGCTGTATTGTTTTATAGGGTACTGTTTTAAAATCATTTTTAAAAATCATTTTAAGTGTATGTTTTACATTGTTGTAGTACTGTTAGAGGTTCAGTCTCCCTTAGCCAGATTTCTGAAATCAAAAAATACCCCAAAACCCAAAATGCCCCACATGGGTGGCTAAGATAGTGACACTTTTGCTTTCTGACAGGTCAGTGTACACAAACTTTGGCTGTATCCGCATTGTAGACATAATCCACATTGACCCCGCTTTAACTGTCATGGCTCAGTGATATGGATTTCTGAGAATTGTAGTTTTGTGAGATATTTAGCCTTCTCCATCAGAGAGCCCTAGTGCCACAGCAAAATAGATTATTTCTACAGTGCAGATGCAGCCTTTTTTCATGCACAAAATTATTTAAAATGTTATGTATAAAATTACCTTCAACTATGTCTATAAGATGTACACAAAACATACATGAATTTTATGTTTGGACTTGGGTCCCATCTCAATGATACACACACACACACACACACACACACACACACACACACACACACAATATATATATATATATATATATATACACACACACACACACACACATATAATATACATAATACAGGAGGAAATCCAAAACACTTCTGGTCCCAAGCATTTCTGAAAGGGGAGACCCAATCTGTAATAATAATTGATATAATATGGATGAATTAATATTAATCAATATAATTAAGAAGTATTAATATAATACAATAATGAAATTATTATTTAAAGTTCACCACAAGAACCACAATGGCGATGACAATCTGTTTTGGGGAATAAGGCTCAGTATTTTGCTCAGCTGCATATGCACTGCAGAAATAATCCAGGTTGATACCACCTGAACTGCCATTGGTTTAGTGCTGTGGAATTCTGGGAATTGTAGCTTTGTGAGGTATTTAGCCTTCTCTATCAGAGAGCTCTGGTGCCACAACAAACCACAAACCTCAGCATTCCAGAGGATAGAGCCATGGCAGTTAAAGTGGTGTCAACCTATATTATTTTTGCAGTGTGGGCGCAGTCTTGGTTACCTTCTTTGGAGTTCAATCCAAAACCCAGAGCAGATTCCTGCTGCCATAGAGCAACCATCAGCCAACAGTGGGCAATGACCAAATCTCTGCCAGACTTCTGCATCAATATCATACCCACTAGCTGTTTCCTTCTTCCCTGCAGGTGGCAGGTAAAGGGAGAATTGTGCAAGATGGGACCTACATTCTGCCAGAGACACACAGAGAAGGTAAACACTTCCCCTCCTCTTGCTGCTTTTTAGGATTAATACACCATAGTTGTACTCTGATATTTCTTTTGAAAGCTTTTTTTGGGGGGAATTATCCTTGCTTTCTAACTGGGTGCATATACTGACTATCATTTTTGAATCTTGGATTTGTACTTCTAGACCAATGTAGAATCTGTTTGGGTCTTTAAATAATTATTTCACTAAGTTTCTTCTGTTGACCTAAAAGATGATGCCTCTTTGCTTGTTGCTTGTTGCAAGGCTTTCTTCCAATTTATTGTTCTTAAGATACTTTAAATCTTTTTGTTGTATATGGGTTTCCTAGGCATGTAATATCATATTTAAGTTATTCTAGTGGCAAAGGCATTTTCAAAAGATAAAAATACAATTGGGAGACAGAAGAGAGAGAAATAATAATAGTAATAGTAATGATAGTAGTAGTATAGTAGTAGTAGTAGTAGTAATAGTTACTGCCAGTTTTTGATGTTTTCTTATTTCTGGGATGCAGAGAGAAGTGCACAGCAATGTGCCGCCTTGCCCTTGCTGTCTGTACCTCCTCACCAAAAATCAAGAAGGCTCTGTGGAGAACTGCACTGATTGCAAGAAAGCAGCCAATGTGGTTTTGCACAGAACTGGCTACTTCCTAAAGTTCTCAGAGTCATTCATTGTGGATGGACTGACCTGAGAAATCACCTGTGTTTCATTGTGCCTAATGGAAAGGCCAGCTCTGCTCCTATTCATTGCCTATTCTTATGAACTAGGATTGCCTCTTTCTGTTTAGTCCAGACAATGGCTGTGTGGCAACAGAGCTCAGTTGTTTCTTCCTCATCTGTGTTGGTCCCAAACATCTCTGCAGCCAGAGAAGTGAGTTTTCCTGAGGGGGAAAACAGAACCGGACAATTTTCTGCAAATAATATTATCTGCTTTACCATATCTTAAAATGTTATACAGTATTCAAACTCGTGCAAAGCCTGAAGTAGAAATTATTTTACTGGAATATTTCTAATGATGTGAAAACTGCTTATAGGTAGAGGCTAAATCTTCCTTATCCAAAATGTTTGGGTCTAGAAGAGTTTTGGATTTCAAGTGTGTGTGTATATACAGTGTTCCTGCACCATATGCAGCTTTCAGCTTATGCTGAAGCCACATGTGGGAAAAAGTGGCACGTGCGCCTGTGGCACATGCACCGCATGCACCCCATTATTTTCAATGGTCCTCGAGCATACACATTTTTTCCCTTACACAGGGAGGTCCAGAATGGATCCCCCGTATAAGGGAAGGGCCCACTGTGTGTGTACACACACACACACACACACAGTGATATCTTGGAGATGGTACCCAAAAAATGACCAGATTTTTAAAAACACTTTTTTAAATACATAAAGAGACCTTTACCTGATATATGTTATATTAACAATTTAACTTTTGTGGTGGTATAACTATTTTGCCTTCAGCTTCACTCACTCAAGCTCTGCGCTGCATATCAGTTCCATTTCAAGTTAGGAAAAATCTGATTCAGTCCTAGCGGGACATTCTCTTTTACTAAAGGATTTATTGCAGTAGAACAAGCCAGACAATAAAAGGATAAATGTGTCTGCATGCTTTTTGTGTGGAAAGTTTTCTATGGAAAAACATAGCATCTGAACATTTTCAGTAGAAAATTTTTCCAGCCTACATCTCTGGCAGCCAATATAGAAATGCAAGCAATTGGCCTTTGGGTCGGCTGGTTAGCAGAGCTCAACATTTCAGGCTTCCCAAAACTTGAGAATTTTATTTGCAAAACTGATGGCTGATGTGCTTCACTGTTTCCTCAGTTTGTACTCCTGGCCATCTTGGTTGCTGAAGCTCAGCTGAAAGAGACATGTTAGAATTAATTTTTTGTTTTTGTTTCTTGAAATTCTTTCATTACCAGCTAAAGGGATATTCTCTCTGGATATGACCTTCAACATCCATGCTGCTCCTCTGGCCCGTTTGCTACTATACACTATTCTGCCCAATGGAGAACTTGTGGCAGACTCTTACGAAATTAATATTGAAAACTGCTTCTTAAACAAGGTAAAGTTGACTAGGCCAAAGCAAGTGAAAGCCCTGGCCCCTGGAGCATAAGAAGACCACAAGCCTGGCTTTGCAGTTTCAGTCACCCCATGTGGCTTGTGACTCTTTTTCTAGTTAAAAAAAATTAATTGCCCAAATGAACAATCGCTCCCAGGAGCCCTCAGAAGCAATGGTTTGCCTTTTGAAAACTTTGCTGCCTCATCATCACTGACTGAATCTGGGGAAGCAACAGTCTTTGGACTTTCTTCCCAAGTGAAGATGTAATGGGTTTGTCTACATTACATATGAACCCTGAATCCCAGACTCATGCTGTGCTATTTACATTATGTTGGCTCCAAACCCTGAATTGTGTCTAGGCTGATTCACAACACCTGGACCTGATTCAGGGTTTCCATTCCTAGTCCTGCAATAAGAGACTTACCTTTTGCTCTGGGTTTTCCAGAAAACCCGGAGCAATACGTGGTGGCAACAGATGCCGTGCGGCTCCTGCAAGCATCCCAGCATGAGTCACTCTGAGGAGTTTATCACACTGGGGCTAATTTTGACATTAAAGAGAGATTAAAGTGCATTTAAAGCATCCGCAAATGAAGTGGAAATGATGAGTAATTGAATGATTATCACACTCAATTGTGCAAATGAAGTGATACTGAAAATGCATTGTTGCTGAAAATTTGAAAGTAAAAAGATGCATGTTAATGCTTTGTTGTGACCACTTTAATGGTGTGTTTTGTGCAACATCATGTGAAATCGTTTTACGTAATTACGCAGTTTCTCTGGGATATTCACAGGATAAATTCCCAATCTCCTTCGTGTGATAAATTCCTGAGTTGCTCTATGACACAAGACTGGGTACCTCATTCTGATATAAGAGTAACTTTTTGTCTGCAGTGGTAGCTGTAGCCAGCTTGTAGGGACTGCACAGGAAGACAGATACCCATCATTCACTAAAAACCTGCATCTGGTAAATGGGGGATTTGGAGGGAATCTGAGGCATCTGAATCTGAAGCCCAGGGCAGCCCAGAGAATTCTGGCAAATGTAGATGAGCCTAATAGGATGGACATCCAAGCTGACTATTTCAATTGAAACCTTGTATATTCTTTAATTTTATAGATTCTTTTGCTTATGTATGTTTTGGCTCATGTACAAGCATGCTGAACACATCTGCTTTTGAAACAAGTTAATAAAGACAAATTTAAAAATAAAAAAGGTGATGGGATTCTGCTAAGTGCAGGTACAAATCCCTCCAAATTCTGGGGCTGTTGGACAGTCTGGATAAGATGCCAAACCTAGAATTCATATTCTAGGAGAGACTACCTGGTGTCCTCTACTGTTTTATTCCCATTACGTCTTATCAGTTATTTTGGCCCCATTTTCTCCCATTGTGCTTTATCAATTATATTGTGCTTATAAAGGAATTTATCATAGCTCTCTTTGCTTCTCCCCCCTTTTCTTTGCAGGTGAAATTGTGGTTTACTGATCCCACAGGCTTGCCTTCCAGCGACACTCAGCTCCACCTTGCAGCCTCTGAAGGTTCTTTGTGTGCCATCCATGCTGTGGACAAGAGTGTCTTCCTCTTGAAACCTGAGGCTGAACTCTCTTCCCAAACGGTGAGATGGCTAAGGACTTTAACACATGCAGGTCTTAAACCACACTTGTAGCAAGAGACTAGCACCTTTGTCTCTACCTATTGAACAGAGTCACTTCTGATCTATTGCTGCTGTGCCTCTGAAACATTGTTAGAGGGCATTCAAAGATATAGCCGTGTTGATTTGTAGAAAGTATGTAGAGAGATCTTATAGCACCTTTGAGACTAACTGAAAGAAAAAAGTTGGCAGCATGAGCTTTCGTAGACTAAAGTCTACTTCCTCAAATGCAGATGTTAAGAGGCATCTTTTCTTTGATGGGAAAACCTGTCAATAAATAGCCAATCACGCTGCCACCCCATTACTCCACAAGTGCGATAGTGACAGTCCATGGCAATCCCAATATTGGGAAGTCACATGGTGTCATTTTCCTCTTTATTCCCTCTCCTCTTTCCCCTCACTATTCCCAGGCTGTGTGTTTTCTTACACACACACACACACACACACACACACACACACACACACACACTTTTCACTTTCTTTCCTTTCTTTTCCTCCTCCTTTTGTTCACTCAATTGTGTTTCCATAGTAATTTTGATTTTTTTAAAAAGAAAGGCATCCTGGTAGGGCATAGGGGAGGAAGGCAGTGCTAAGAGGAAATAAGGAAGAGAGCATGCAGGACCATCAGTGGCCACCATCACGCTATCAAAGTGAGGTGTGATAAAGAAAAACCCAAGTCTAGTATGGTTCTGTTCATGTAAATAAAGCAGTTGTGGCAAGTCTGAGATGAGACCAAGGCTGGTATAATAAATTCCTAAGTCACACCTGGGGCTGCATTCAAGGTGTAACATTTAGAGAGGCTGCCAGAATCTGTCGGCTACATCAGAGGAGAATTTTCATGTCATGCTGAATTGTGGCTGCTTTCCTTTCCTTAGGTCTATAACTTGCTGCCTGTGAAGATGCTCAGTGGCTATTATTATGAGAGCTGGAATGTAAAGGACCACGATGACATCCACTGTGTGCCCTACAAAACGATAGTTGTAGATGGTATTCGCTACCAGCCTGACACTTATTCACCTGAAAGCGGATATGCCTATACAATTATTGAGGTGAGCACTAGTGGGTCCTTGAAATGGCTTTGGGCTCCAAAAACTGGAAACTGGACCAAGGAGGTCAAGTAGTGGGCTTGGTGAAAAGAAAACATAGGTTGATATTCAACACTTGGAGAAGTTTGGCCACTGTATCCCCCAACAGGCTCCACAGCTAATCCTTGACCCAATAGCCCTGTTTAAATATTTGAAAGGATGTCATGTTGAAGAGGGAGCAAGCTTGTTTTCTGCTGCTCCAGAGAACAGGACCCGGAACAATGGATGCAAGCTAAAGGAAAAAAGATTCCACCTCAACATTAGGAGGAACTTCCTAACAGTAAGGGCTGTTCGACAGTGGAACAGACACCCTCAGAGAGTGGTGGAGTCTTCCTCCTTGGAGGTCTTCAAACAGAGGCTGGATGACCATCTGTCAGGGATGCTTTGATTTGGATTTCCTGCATGGCAGGGGGTTGGACTGGATGGCCCTAGTGGTCTCTTCCAACTCTACGATTCTATGATTCTGTGATTCTAATACTATGCCCTAAAAATATTTCCTTCTAGTCCACTTCACTGAATGGCAAGATGGCTTGATATAGGCCTGTTACAGACTGCCAAAATAAAGCTGCTTCGGGTCTCTTTGGAGGTATGCTGCTTAAATGATGCATGCATCCTAAGAATCCGGAAGCTGCACTCCGGTGCTTAGGAATGGAGTGTGGCTTTGGCGCGACCTCCGGACTCTTAGGACCCATGCATCATTTAAATAGCATACCTCCAAAGAGACCCGAAGCAGCTTTATTTTGGCCTGTCTGTAACAGGCCATAGCTATCTTAAAAGAGACCCAATATGGTGCAGTGGTTTGAGTGTAGGACTAGGACAATGGGGGTTAAGGGTTCAAAGTCTGCTCAGCTAGGGAAACCTTGTTGAATGGAGGCAAATCCCACCCTTTCAGGCTTGTCTACACTGGCCAAATGAGCCAGTTTCTCCCTGCCCTCACAGTGCTCTGTCTACCTGTCCATTCAGACTACCTTTTACCCCGGTTCAGAAACCAGATTAACCATGGGAAGTTCATATTGGCCCCGATTCTTCCACAAGCGAAATCACACCCGTTCAGAGGCAAATGCCCCTTGGTACGGGTCTTTTGAAAGCGGAGTTTTACCTGTATCTTTTGAGAAAAAACAGGTCCTGGCAAATATAAACTTCGCCCCGGTCATGATTGGGTCAAATTCAGGGGAGGGATTAAGTCAGAGGGAGGGCAGCGAGCGGAACATGCCTCCCTTGCAGGCAGCTTTTTCTCTCTCTCAATTTTTTCGTATTTTTATTTTTGACACATTATGCGAATGCTTTTTCTACAGGGCGATACATTTTGATAGAATGTGTCTGCTTGTGCTACATTTCCCTTTCGTTTGCTTGCTGCCAGCGCCTCACTTTGCAAGAGGCTTTTTTAAAAAAAAATTGTGTGTGTAATATGCGAATGCTACAATGTGAATGTTACAAATGTTTCCCTTTCAATTTGGCAAATTGATACAGAATGATTGTGCTACAGGCATTCTGGGGTCGCAAGTATGGAGCATGCAGAGATGGCATTCTGGGGTGAATTATTGTTGTTGTTGTTGTGATAGGAACGGGATGGCATGGGGGGGGAGGCAAGGGCTGTAGCATTTGGCTGGAAGCGAAGGAAAAG